>NC_091444.1:59766217-60025969 GCF_964237555.1 Oryctolagus cuniculus | reverse complement strand
AAGACATTCCATGCTAACAGGAAGCAAAAAAGCACTGGTGTATCCATACTAATATCAGGCAGAATAGACAAAAAAAACTGTTAAAAGAGACAAAGAAGGGCACTATCTAATGATTAAGAAATCAATTCAGGCCAGCACCGCAGCTCACTAGGCTAATCCTCTGCCTGTGGCGCCGGAACCCCAGGTTCTAGTCCTGGTCAGGGTGCCAGATTCTGTCCTGGTTGCTCCTCCTCTTCCAGTCCAGCTCTCTGCTGTGGCCCAGGAAGGCAGTGGAGGATGGCCCAAGTGTTTGGGCCCTGCACCTGCATGGGTGACCAGGAGGAAGCACCTGGCTCCTAGCTTCAGATCGGTGCAGCACCGGCTGTAGCGGCCATTAGGGGAGTGAACCAACAGAAGGAAGACCTCTCTCTCTCTCTCTCTCTCTAACTCTGCCTGTCAAAAAAAAAAGAAATCAATTCAACAGGAAGATGTGACTATAATAAACGTATATGCACATAATTACAGGGCACCTGGCTATTTGAAAGATTTATTAAGGGATCTAAAGGAGACATAGACTCCAATACAATAGTAATGGGGGACTTCAACACCCCAGTTTCAGCAATGAACAGATCAACCGGGCAGAAAATCAGCAAGGAAGCAACAGAAATAATTAACACCATAAACCAAATGGACCTAACAGATATCTACTGAACTTTTCATCCTATAGCTGCAGAATACACATTCTCCTCACCAGTGAATGGAAATTTCAATAGGATAGAACACATGCTGTGCTCTAAAGCACATCTCAGCAAATTCAAAAAAAAAAAAAACCTCAAAATCATACCATGCATCTTCTCTGACCCTGATGGAATGAAGCCAGAAATCAACAACTCAGGAATCTCTAGAACATATGGAAACAAACGAGACTGAACAACATGCTTCTGAATGACCAATGGGTCATTGAAGAAATCAAGAGAAATAAAAAAAAATCAGGAAACAAATAAAGATGACAATACAGCATATCAAAACCATGTTTTTAAAGTTGTTATGAAATATATGAAGTTTATATTTCTTAAAAGGTTTCTGAAGAAAAAAGAAAAAAACTTACAGACTATAGCAAAAGCAGTGGTAAGAGGAAAGTTTATAACAATTGATGCCTACATCAAGAAATTGGAAAGGCATCAAATAAATGAGCTATCAATGCCTCTCAAGAGTCTAGAAAAATATCAGTAAATCAAACCCAAAGTGAGTAGGAATAAAGAAGAAATAATTAAAATTAGGAAATACAATTGAAAAAATGAAAAATCAATGGAACAAAGAGCTGCTTTTTTGAAAAAAATAAACACAAAATTGGCCCTACTAGCCAAAAAATAGAAGACCCAAATCAGGAAAATCAGAAATGGGAGGAAAATGAAATTTAACAAAGGATACCATATAAATACAAAGAATCATCAGAAATTACCACAAAGAGCTGTATGCCAACCAACTGGGAAACCTGGAAGAAGTGAACAGATTTAGCTGTATGTATACATAAAACCTACCTAAATTGAGTGATGAAGACATAGAAAACCTAAACAGACCAACGACCAAGATGGAAATTGAATCAAAATAAAGGCCCTCAAGCCCAGGACAAGATGGTCTCACTGCTGAATTCTATTATACATTTAAAGAAGAACTGGGGCTGGTGCTGTGGCTTAGCAGGTAAAGCCACCGCCGGTAGTGCTGGCATCACATATGGGCACCAGTTTGAGTCCCAGCTACTCTATTTCTAATCCAGCTCTCTGTTATGGCCTGGCAAAGAGGTAAAAGATGACCCAAGACCTTGGACCCCCTGATCCTGTGTGGAGAGACCCAGAAGAAGCTCCTGGATTCAGATCAGATCAGTTCCTGCCATTGCGGCCATCTGGTGAGTAACCAATGGATGGAAAACCTCGCTCTCGCTCGCTTGCTCGCTCTGTCTTGGCCTCCTGTAACTCTGCTTTCCAAATAAATAAATCTTTAAAAAAAATAAAAAAGAACCAACTGCTATTCTCCTCAATCTATTTCAAAGCAATTGAAAGAGAGGGAATCCTCCCAAACTCTTTCAATGAAGTCAGCATCACCTTAATTCCTAAACCTGAAAAAGATACAACAGAGAAAGAGAACTACAGACCAATTTCCCTGATGAATATAGACCCAAAAATCCTCCACAAAATACTAGCCATTCAAAACCAACAACGTATCAGAAAGATCATGCACCTGTGTGGGAGACCCGGAAGAAACTTCTGACTACAAGCTCCTGGTTTCGGATTGGTGCAGATTTGGCCATTGCGGCCAACTGGAGAGTGCCTCTGCTTCTTCTCTCTCTGTGTAACTCTGTGTTTCAAATAAATAAATAAATCTTTAAAAAAAATCAATGCACAAAAATCAGTAACCTTTGTATACACAGATAATGCCATGGCTGAGAAAGAACTACTAAGATTGGTCTTATTCACAATAGCTATAAAAAAAAAAATACTTTGGAATATCTAACCAAAGACATTAAATGTCTCTGTGATGAGAATTACAAAACATTACAGAAATAAATAGAAGACACAAAATAAATTGGAAAAATCTTCCATGTTCGTGGATTCAACAAATCAGTATCATCCAAATGTGCATACCACCAAAAGCAATTTACAGATTCAATGCAATCTCAATCAAAATACCAAGGGCGTAATTCTCAGATATAGAAAAAATGATGCTGAAATGCTTATGGAAACACAGGAGACCACAAATAACTAGAGCAATATTATACAATAAAAACAAAGCTGGAGGCACCACAATACCAGATTTCAAAGCATAATAGAGGGCAGTTATAATCCAAACTGCCTGGTACTGGTACAAAATCAGATGGATAGACCAGTGGAACAAGATAGAAACTCCAGAAATCAACTCATGCATCTACAACCAACTTATTTTTGAGGTAGGAGCTAAAATCAATACCTGGAGCAAGGACAGTCTCTTCAAGACATGGTGCTGGGAAAACTGGATCTTCACATGCAGAAATATGAAGCAAGATCCCTACTTTACACTATACATAAAAACCCACTCAAAATGATTCAGAGACCTAAATCTATGACCCAGTACCATCATAGAGTTCTGGGAGAAGACCCCATAGGCACAGGCAATCAAAGCCAAAATTGACAAATGGGATTACATTAAACTGAGGAGCTTCTGCACTACAAAAGAAACTCAGCAAAATGAAGATGCAACTGACAGAATGTGCGAAATTATTTGCAAAGTATGCATCTGATAAAGGATTAATATTCAAAATGTATAAAAAGCTCCAGTATCTCAACAGCAGCAAAACAAGTCAGTTCAGAAATGGGCAAAGGACTTTAACAGCCATTTTTCAAAAGAGGAATCCACATGGCTAACACACACATAAAAAAAAAAATGCTCACGATTGCTAGCCTTCAGGGAAATGCAAATCAAAACCACATGAGGGTTCACCTCACCCTCGTTAAAATGGCCTTCATACAGAAATCAACAAATAAGAAATATTGATGGGGATGTGGGGGAAAGGTATCCTAATCCACTGCTGGTGGCAATGTAAGCTGGTATAGCCAGTGTGGAATATAGCATGGAGATACCTCAGAAATCCAAATATTGACTTACCATATGGCCCAGCCATCCCATTTCTGGGAATTTACTGAAAGAAAATGAAATCAGCAAATAAAAGAGTTATCTGTACCCCCGTTTATATTGCAGCTCAATTCACAATACCTAATATATCAGTTCAACCCAAACGTCCATCATCTGAAGACTGGATAAAGAAATTATTGGATATGTGCACCATGGAATACTACATACTGGTTAAAAAAAAATGAAATCCTGTCATTTGTAAAAAATGGATGAATCTGGAAAACATCATATTTAGTGAAAAAAGCCAGTCCCAAAAGGGCAAATGCCATATATTCTCCCTGATCTATGCTAACTAATAGAGCACCTAAAAGGTAACTTATAGAAGTGAAACTGACACTTTGAGATGTGATGTCTTTGAATAGCCCTTGTCTCAACTGTTGAGGAGCAGTTTTTTTCATACTATTTATTGAATTCTTTAATTAGTATAGAATTAATCTTATGTGTATAAAGTTAACTGAAAATAGCTCTTAATAAAAAATAAGAATGGGAATAGTAGAGGGAGGAGAAAGATGGGTGGGAGTGCAGGTGGAATGGCATGTAGTTTTGGAAGAATCACTGTTTCTAAAGTTGTATTTATAAAATGCTTGAAGTTTGCATACCTTAAATAAAAGGTTTCTTGACAAAAAAGAAGATATATAAGCCTTCCTATTGCTGCTCAATGAAACCTTTCTGTTCTTTTCAGAGCAAGCAGGATCTGATAACTAAGAATCCAGAGTTAATAGTGATGGTGGCACAGGTGTGTGCATATCAGGGCTTCTAGTGGGCTTTATGTTTACAGGTGAAAATAAATTGGATGCCATAATATACTCACTCAATACGCATCTATTCTGTGTCTGCTATGTGTGAGTCAATCTCTTGGGATGTAAGGATGCAGACCTGAAGATTTCTATCTCTGTCCATTACTATACTGAGGCCCTCTAGAAACATCTTTCTCTTATTACTCCAAGAGCACACTAACCATTCCTTGTGAATTCCCTCTTGCCTCTCTACACTGTGCTCACAATGATCATCCCCTCTGCAAGCATCAGTCTCATCTATTATAGACCTACAGGAGTATTGAAAAAGATAAGCATTATCATATATTGAAAATCAAGCAATGGCCTTGATTAAAACACTGGAAATTTGCGTGCCTACTTCAAGCCAGTGCAGAAATGTTAATTTTATGTTTGGACAAGTTTTATGAGTGGAAACAAATAAGGAAATATAATGAACTAACAATTAGTAACTCTCCTTGATCAATAAATTAGTGAGAAGTTTATTTGATATTTTGATACTTCTTCCAGAACCCACTCATGTCTTTAAAAATGATGACTGATACCCTAAATTAGGAGATATGAGAAAATGAAATTTGTGTGTATTATCCCAATCAAGGTTCTGATTGTACTTGTTTGTGTTTAGAAGCACATATAGTAACAGGAAAGTCATTTGAGAAGCTCTGAGTGTTGTGCATATCTGAGCACTGGACATGCCATTACTTTGAGAATGTAATGGCTTTTTCAGACACTATCTGCAGTTCTTTGATGATCACTGTTATTCATAATTGGAAGATCATGAAAATCTTTTACTCATTTAAAAGTTGTGTAGTCCTATGGAAGCATGCATGGCAAAAACAAGTTTCCTAGATTTAATTAGGTGTACTATAAAAGAATTCATTTCTTATAGAGCAATAAATTCAGAAAAATTAGAATCAGTTACCTGTAATAAAAAGGAATATCAGAAGATACTACCCAAGAAATGTAGCTATTTCTTTCAATTGGACATAGCATTATAGGATAATTTATTTAAGGATAAGTTAATAGGATATGAGAGTATACAAAACATGGTCTCATGTTTAATTGAAACATCTTACCAAAATAAAGGAATCAATAATTTTGTTGTTTTTGGTATTGCAGACTTTAGAAATATTCAAGTCATTGACACTTTTCAATTTCTATCTCCTCATAATTTTGAGAGAAGTTTATATATTCTGGTATAGTTTCATTTTCTGTTATTAATAAGGACTCTGCTAGTATTAATCATTTTTTTATAGCGGAGAATATAATGAGCCACTATTTCAAAGCCCATTAGAAAACTAAAAAAGAACCAACTTTAGAATGCTGCTATTGCTGTTTCCAAAGTCAACATAGCTATCACACTATCAGGTGGAAGTGGTAAATGATATGTGAAATTAGAGCTAACACTGAGAATCACTGAGTGATTTGTATTAAAAATCACAAAAACAATTTGAGGTTAAAATGCAAAAAAAACCTTACTAATGTTATTTATATTATATATTTTAACTGTTTTTATTATTTAGAGAGTTGTATTATGAGTTTTTATAATGTTATTTAACACTCAGTGCTTTATGGTGTTATTAGAATTACATTATGAGATATGACTTTAATTCTGTATCTTTTATGCTCATATATAGTCAGCATGCATTGATACAAACACACCATCTTTTTAAAAAAACATATTTATTTGAAAGGCAGAGGGGGAGAGAGAGAGAGACAGAGACAGAGACAGAGACAGAGAGACAGAAAGGTTTTAGATCTACAGGTTTACTCCCCAAATAGGCACAACGGCCAGAGCAGGGCTGATCTGGAGCCAGGAGCTTCTTGGAGGTCTCCTACATGGGCGCAGGGGCCCAAGTACTTGGATCATCTTCTACTGTTTTCCCAGACCGTAGCAGAGAGATGGATTGGAAGTGGAGCAGTCAGGAATCAATCCAGTGCCCAGTGGGATGCCAGCACTCTGTGCTGGCCCCCAAACATGCCATCTTAAGACAAACATACAACCCCAAAGTGTTTTTCTGAGTGCTTACATGTGAGGAGAGGTATATTTTAGATCAAAGGAAGTAGCTGGGACCTTAATGCATGAGTTGAAAGTATTAAATTTCCAGTTTTTATGCTACACAGAGCAGTTAAGCTATTACATAAACAAATACGAGAAAATCCAATCACCACTTTCCAGTTTTACCCTTCCTGTTCTTACTAGTAATGTGATTGAATTATGTTTGTGGTGATGTGGGCGGTTTTAAGGAAAGCAGTATTCAGGCTGTTCTTACTTTATTTAAATACCTTCCTGCAGGTGTATCCCAAGGCTAACAGTTATTCTAGGGCTGTAAAACCTTCTAATAGGATCCATGCTTTCTCTTGGTCTGAAAATTAAAATATCAACTCAATTAATACTCTTTGCTGCATTCCTTAATGCACATTTACTTTAAGGTGTTTCCATTTGAAATTGTTCTGTGTCTAATAAGGGGTATACCAAAACGTAAATGTAGATGTATCCAATAGTTTGTTACTACAGCAACCACAGAAAGCTCAGATTCCCAGGATACCTTTTTATAGGAGCCACAGAACTTGTTTGGAGATTGTTGTTGTTTCCTATCCTACATACACCCCACAGTCATCCCACAAATATTTAATCGAGTGCCTCTTGTACATCAGACTGTAGTCTAGGTGCAGGGAACACAGCAAAGTAAAACCTCAGCTCTTGAGTCTATATGAGTAGAGGTATAAAATATCTCTGGCTCCCTTAGGGAAAGGGCATGGGTAAATTCAGTACAAAGCACAAACACTGGAGATCAGCAGTTCAGAACGGAAAGGTACAGGAAAAAAAATGATGTGTTCTAGGAAGAGAATGAGGGACCATGCTCTCTGAATCAGTGACGAAGCTTAGTCACCTAAGACTCAGGCAGCCCTTCTTCCCGAGTCGCCTTCTCTCATTTTCTGACTGCTTTCTCATTTTCTTTAACTTCAAATACTGGAGACCCTGGGACCTTGTTCTACATTCATCTTCATGCTGACTAATTTCTTTCAGATCCATGATGTTTTTTTTTTTTTTTTGGACAGGCAGAGTGGACAGTGAGAGAGAGAGACAGAGAGAAAGGTCTTCCTTTGCTGTTGGTTCACCCTCCAATGGCCGCCGCGGCCGGCGAGCTGCGGCCGGCGCACCGCGCTGATCCGGTGGCAGGAGCCAGGAGCCAGGTGCTTTTCCTGGTCTCCCATGGGGTGCAGGGCCCAAGCACTTGGGCCATCCTCCACTGCACTCCCTGGCCACAGCAGAGAGCTGGCCTGGAAGAGGGGCAACCGGGACAGAATCCGGCGCCCCAACCGGGACTAGAACCCAGTGTGCCGGCGCCGCTAGGCAGAGGATTAGCCTAGTGAGCCGCGGCGCCGGCCAGATCCATGATTTTAAAAATTATCTGTATTTGCTGATGCTCACATTGACAGCTCCAGCTCAGATAGCTGATTTTTATATCTGTCACCCAGTCCACACATCTCTACCTCAATCACTGAAAGGCGCATCGTATTTAACATATCTAAAGTCCAGATCAGGAGCTCCCCCCACCCACCTCCTAAATTAATTTGAGCACCCTGGTTCCCTGTACAGATCATTAAATGTAACACCATTCACTCAACTGCTCAGACCGAAAACCTTGCAGATACCCTGAACTCTTTTCTCTCTCACCTCACGTTCAATCTGTAAGAAAATCCTGAAAAGATATCTTCACTAATAGCCTAATCCAAATTCACCATCATCAATCAAATGAATCAGGTTTTGAAGTAAACTTCCCAACTAACTTCTGCTCTTGCTCTTCCAGGGTTTCACGTGTTTGGAATTGATCCTTTTACACTATGAATAATTAGTACCTATTCTACTCAAAAGTGAAGAAAGCCATCCTGTTGCATTTTAAAATATCTGTAGTGTTTGCTCAATCTGAAATCTCTAGAACCTGACCTATCTGCATCCTTGTACACTAAATCCAAGTTCTTTCCCCTTAACCTAGCTGACGTAGCTAATTTTACTCCCTCACGTGGAACACAGGTTCATTTTCTGCCTCAGAACCTTTGTTCATGCTGTTTCTACATCTGAGCCTTCCTCCCTCATCCATGCATGCTTTTTCCCTTTATGTCATAGGAATCTCTATGCAAATACCACCAAGTGGAGGGACTCATGACCACACACTATATTACTCTTTCCAGTTGCTTTATTTTTATAACTTGCTTTCTATATTTTATTATACCCTGATGCTATGTTATATGCTAATCTTTTTCCTCTTATTGACTCATTATCTAGATACTCTATTAAACACAAGTACCACAAGAATGCTGAAAGTCTGTCTATTTTTAATGAATGAATATTTAAGTGAATTAAACTTCTAAAGTCTACAGCAGATACCCTAGGATTAGCATCTATCAATAGTCAGAGCAATAACAAGTTCTGGCTTTCTTCCCACTTTGTCTCCATTACTGCCAGAAATTCTAAGATTTGAAGCACAAGATGAATAAAGCCTTTGTTATTAAGAACTCGGAGTGTCAGTAATAAATACCTTATTTTAAGTGTAGTATCATATTAATAAACTGACATGCCCATGTTCTAAGGCAATTATTAATTTCTAGGTATATTTAAGTAATACATTCTAGAATACTTGTATAAAGAATGTAACATATTCTAGTGTTATAAAAACTAATGTTCAAATAGAAGATGTCACCCTGTCAACCTCAGCACCCAGTAGATGATTTTGTGTGTGTGTGTGTGTGTGTGCTGTAAAAGTGTAGAATGAGGAACTGAACTGGTAGCAGCCCACTGTTTTTTAAAGTAAAATTGCTATTTCAGGTTAATCACTTTTTCTTTGCTTTTCTGTATCCCTGTCACAAAGCAGAAAAATATCACTCAAACATCTGTACTTTCTGATAAAACATGCCAATCAAAATGAGTGAATTTCATATTACTTTCAAGAATAGTTCTTTAGGTTTCAAATATCTTATGAGTCTATTATTTAACTTTGATAGCCTCTGATGTTGTTTTACATGGTGATTTCGTGCTTTAAAGATCAGCAGCATTCAGGTAAATTAATTTACCTTAATGAAAGTGAATTCAGACAATGTAATTCATCTCAATGCAGTTAAACACAATAAGAATAGACAGTTTGGGTAATTAAAGTGAAATTAAATTTATTTAACATAGCCTACCACTTGTATTAGACTTAGAGGACACCTGTTCTTATAGAGGATATGAGCTGATTTAGAACGTTTGCATAGAGTGTACTCTGGAACTATAATGAGCTAATATGAGAGGGGAGTATTTTTAAAACTCTTTGAGTCTGATGCAGTGCTTTTGAACGCTTCCTGAGCATGTCAGCTATTTGATGAGACATGCATTATTGCTTTTCTACTTACATTTGCATAACCACTTTTAAGCAAAAAAAATTGCATGATTTTAAACTTGATTATTAAAAGAAAATCTATTTAAATGGGTTATTACTGAATTGTCATTGACTAATTTTTGGAGCACCATATATTAATAAAACACAAAGAGCATAATTCACAGGGCAGTTTATACAGCATGTTGTTTCCCCTTTAGGAAATGATGCCACATCTATTGTCAACTGTCTTCATATTTTGGGACAGACTTTGGATGCAAGGTAAATGGATTAATCTGTTCTAGATGAGTTAATATAAAAACGTTATAGTAGAATGTTATATATGTTAAGGACATAGAATCTTGATTTTATTTGAAATTGTAATAAAGACTTTAGTACAGGGAAAAATAAAAAGTTTTGAAAATGAGTATTACAGTGGCAATTTGTTTTGTAATAATACATAGGTTATTTTAATTTCTGTGGCAGCTAGGAATATAACTAAAGATTGATTTGGGAATACATCAAGTGAGGGAAAAAGGATGAGCTGCCAACTCTAGAGGTTTTATTCATTTCCAGACATAGTAGATGTCCTGAACACTCATTAAAACATTTAGCTTTATAGAAAGCATAAGAGTTTCATTTTTATTTTACAAATGAGAAAAGAATATTTATTAGACAATAAGCTCAAGGACAGACAAATCTCCAAGTCTGTACTTTATAACTCTACCTATTAACTATTTGACTAGAAATCCAGCTTCCTTACCAAATTAAAAAAAAATCAGTTTGTTTAATGCAAATTGACTAAGCCATTAAGTCACACATTTAGTTCACGTAAACCTAATTAAAAACAATATTCTATGATTCACTTTGATTATACATCCTTGTGTTTAAGGTTTTATGTAAGGTACTTTCTGAAATCAACGAAGTAAAGAAACACCACAGTATGCTTGTTTTTCCTGCCAGAAATCAATAGTTCTATTAGCGTATCACTGCAGGATGAAGGTCAGCCTTCACTGGATCTGAAACAGCACTCTGGCTTCAAAATCAGCCCTTTAGGCATTCGGATCTGGCTAAAAAGCCCATGAGAGTTTCTCAGGCGTAGAAAGCCAAGACACTGTGGCAAAAACAAACAAACAAACAAACAAACCTAAATGAAAGATCTCTGTGAGTGAGATCCCAGCGGAAAGAACAGGCCATCAAAGAAGGAGGTACCTTTCTCTGAAGAGAGGAGAGGACTTCCACTTTGACTATGGCCTTGTCTAAGTAAGATAGGAGTTGACAAATCAAGAGGCTTCCATGGCGTTGGCAGCTCATGACAAGAGCCTCGGGTGATTACTGACGTCATAAATAAGAGTGTCAGTTGTTAAATCAACAACAGGAGTCACTGTGCACTTACTCCCCATGTAGGATCTCTGTCCTTAATGTGTTGTACAATATGAATTTTTTTTTTTTTTTTTTTTTTTTTTTTTTTTAAGTTTTTTTTTTATCTTTTATTTAATGAATATAAATTTCCAAAGTACGTCTCATGGGTTACAATGGCTTTCCCCCCCATACCGTCCCTCCCACCCACCACCCTCCCCTTTCCCACTCCCTCTCCCCTTCCATTCACATCAAGATTCATTTTCGATTATCTTAGTATACAGAAGATCAGCTTAGTATACCTTAAGTAAGGATTTCAACAGTTTGTTCCCACACAGAAACATAAAGTGAAAAATAATAGATGATTTTTTTTTAAATGATGATGAAATCAGATCAGACCTATTGTCATGTTTAATCCCAGTGAGAGTCAAGTTGGGAATTGATAGTTTCT
Source organism: Oryctolagus cuniculus (assembly GCF_964237555.1). NCBI lineage: Eukaryota > Metazoa > Chordata > Mammalia > Lagomorpha > Leporidae > Oryctolagus > Oryctolagus cuniculus. The sequence goes on along the minus strand of NC_091444.1, from coordinate 60,014,384 downwards.
TTTCTTTTTTTTTTTTTTTTTTAACAGAAGATCAGTTTAGTGTACATTAAGTAAAGATTTCAACAGTTTGCACCCCCATAGAAACACAAAGTGAAATATACTGTTTGAGTACTCGTTATAGCATTAAGCCTCAGTGTACAGCACATTAAGGACAGAGATCCTACATGAGGAGTAAGTGCACAGTGACTCCTGTTGTTGACTTTACAAATTGACACTCCTGTTTATGGTATCAGTAATCTCCCTATGCACCAGTCATGAGTTTCCAAGGCTATGGAAGCCCCTTGAGTTCTCCGACTCTTATCTTGTTGTACAATATGAATTAATGCTATAGCTAGTACTCAAACAGTACTCTATACTTTGTGTGTCTGTGTGGGTGCAGTCTGTTGAAATCTTTACTTAGTATATACTAAGTTGATCTTCTGTATATAATGATAATTAAAAATGAATCTTGGTGAAGAATGGGATGGGAGAGGGGGTGGGAGATGGGTTGGTTGCGGGTGGGAGGGAGGTTATGGGGGAAAAAGCTGCTATAATCCAAAAGTTTTACTTTGGAAATTTATGTTTATTAAATAAAAGTTAAAAAAAGAAAAGGTTTAATTGCTACCTTTTAAAGCACAATTTTTTTTTATGTAACTTGGTATAGCACAGTGGCATTAAATATAACTTTGATACTTGCTGCCTCAGGAAACATTCTCATTTTGTTGGAATTGGGATTAACTAAACCAGTTGAGGAGCCGGTTATATATATATAATATATATATTGTATATTTTGTTATAAAATAGATATTCTCAGAATGTGTGATGATGGTTGGAAAGCAAAGCATTAGCATTAGATTCTGCTCCAGTGTCCTAATGAAGTTGGCTATGAAGGCACCTGGCAAGGCCATTTACCTGGCAGTGTTCCTGTATCTTCAAGTGTATCTTTAGAAATTATTTTTGTCTTGATTTAAAACATGAGTTAACTAGACAGATGCCGTATTGGAGATGAAAACTTCGCATGGTGCTGTGTTTTATTTGTATTTTTTGTCCCCCTTTATTTCCTCTCTAGGACTGTGATGAAGACAGGCCTGGAGAGTGTTAAAAGTGCTCTCAGAGCCTTTCTGGACAACGCTGCGGAGGATCTGGAGAAGACGATGGAAAACCTTAAGCAGGGCCAATTCACCCACACCCGAAACCAACCCAGAGGTGTCACTCAGATTATCAATTACACCACAGTGGCTCTGTTGCCAATGCTGTCGTCATTATTTGAACATATTGGCCAACATCAGTTTGGAGAAGATCTAATATGTATGTAAATCTTGGAATCTCATTCTTGGCACAGTACCTTCAGAATTGTCAAAGCCACATCTAAGTTATTCACACGCTGCTTATACATGGAAATGCTTGTTTTAAACAAAATAGTATAGGTTAACATTTGAGTTGTAGAAGTCATTCTTATAGCAAAAAGATTGGTGAATTGCATGAACTCAGAGAGAACCGGTGAGGTGCTGCTTATGGACTATAACTTCCACATTGTGGAAATGCAGGTTCCAAATTGTACTATTTCTACAGTGCCTCTTATCATGTGAATTTTCTCATGCAGTTGAATCATATGATTTGCAGAATTAAATGTATCTGCATTGGTTCTAAGTCAAAGAAGATTGTTTCCAATCTTTCAACTACTGAGTTAAAGTCTGTCTTGGTAATTGGCCTTTTAGGGTGGTTCAGTACCACCTGATTTTAGGTTTTAGCCAATTTTCATGCAGCAAAACTAGAATTCTATGATTAGTAAAATACCCCCAAATACCCCTAAGTCTCTGTTCTTGCATAAATCCTTTATTCTTCTACATAGAGAAAAATTAAAAGAAAATTCTGTCTGAGAATGTTCTGAATAGTAATAGCACATTCTTCAGAATACTTTCAGTTCTGTAAAGAAAAGTATTTTGAGAAAAGCTTTTTATATTTCACGTTGTAATCTATTTTTTTCCTTTTCTGAGTGTTAAAATATTATAATTCCTTTTATGTGTAATTTTAGTTTTAGCCTAAGATTTCTCAGAACAGTGTTTAAGTGTGTTTATTTTCAAGTGAGATTTTCTTTTTTCTTCAGTGGAAGATGTACAGGTGTCTTGTTATAGAATCCTGACTAGTTTGTATGCTTTGGGAACCAGCAAGAGTATTTATGTGGAGAGGTAAGATTTTTAAAGTTTAACGTTGTATAAATAACTGTTTCAAGTTTTTTAACTATTTATTTGGAGAGTATTTGGTTTATAAATTTTTCATACTTATCAAGTAAACCAGATTGATCTATTAAATTACTTGGAAGAAATTAGATAATATGTAAGTAAATATGAATTGATGTAATAGAGAAAGTTGAGTCATGTGAAACAGTAAAGCAGTGATGATAAAAACTATATTTAATGTGAAGTTTAAACTTAGGGTATACATGAGTCTTATGAAAGACTCTGCTAGCACAATTTTTCATCATATCTTAGAAATACAAATTAAGCATGAATATAAACAGCTATTTAAGAAAGTAAGTTTCTTTTTTCTCTCAGGAGAGAGTGGTTAACAGTGTCAAATGATGTGAACAGGCAAAGTATAAATAGGTGTCCCATTGAATTAAAAATCAAAAATCTCTGGCAACTTCAGAAAGAAATTTCTGTGTGCTAGAGAAGAACAGGAGCGAGGTTTTTAAAAGATTAGACTAAGTAAAGACAAATACTGACAGAAGATTTAATATTGAACAGATGTGAATTCTCTCTAAATTATTTTATAATTAATTACCATACATTTTGAAATATAAAATTTATAATGGAATTTGACAAAATAATTCAGAAGTTCAAAGAATGAACTTGTGAGGCTAGCCAGTAAAGTTTTAATCAGAAAAAAGTAATGAAAAGATCATCATTTGCCCTACTAAGTATCAAGGCTTATAAAGCGATAATCATTAAAATAGTGTGACAATTATGTAGAGGTAGGAACTTGGATCATTTAAAAAGGACAGTTGGGTTCACTCCCAATTGGAAATTTTGTGTGCATTGTAAGGTTAACGGTTTTCACATAATTTGTATGGTTAAAAATTATTTTATACTAAAGAAGCATTGTAATTTATTGTTTTTTTATTTTTCATTAACATAGATAAGGCTAATGTACATTTATCAGTTCTGCATATGCTTATGCTTATTTCTTTTTGCCATCTTCTTAGAATTTGAAATTATAAGTTAAATGGATGCATATATTAAATGATTATAATACTCATTTCACCATTTTTCAGCACAAGTAAATTTACATTTTCAATTATTATAAACAAATGTCATTTTTTCACATTTTTTACTTTATTAACTTCTTTATTGAAAAATGTAGTTCAACTCTTTAATTGAACAGCATTTTAATATTGGAGTCCTAGTTGTGTTTTCTAATGCATTTCACAACAGCTCTTTACTATTTTTTATATTTACTTTGTTGTTTGCATTTCTTTATCCTATGCATTGCCTTTTTTCATCTGTCATCTATTTTTAAATTGTGTTGTCATACTATTTTGCAATTACCATTTTGCTTATAAAGTGATTCTTTTCTTGCTGCCTATTCCTCCAGTTTATATGAGTTTTGGCTGTTTATAGCTTCATAACATTCATATATAAGACATTATATGCATATAGTATTTTGTGATATGAAAATTTGAATTTTAATATAATAAAATCTACCAACTTTTCCACCTATGCCTCCTCTCCATAATTTTATGTCTTGAAAAAGGCTACACTTTTAGCAGAAAAACATTCAGATGTTCTTCTAGAATTTTCATGTTTTCAGTTTTTTACATTTAGCTTTTTAATCTCCATATTCTTACTAAATAGTCAATAAAAGTCAATAAAAGCTGACCTCTCATATATCTTATATCTATGTATAGAGAGAAACTAAACCAAAACTAATAAGTAATTCAATACATGTGAGTTGCAAGTCATGTGAGCAAGTGCACAATGTTTAGAACTAGAGGGTCAGAAATTTATCTTTCAAAAACTGACTTTTATGCAACAGAAAGCAGGTAGAAGAGAAATCAATTGTAGATAGGTATATGTCTGGCAGCTTCCATTAACTCAATGAAGTAGGACTTGAGTCCTCAGACAAATGATGGCTGGGAAAAGAACAGCTCAATGCAAGTAGAGAAAATCGACAGTGATCATGTCTGGGATAAAAAGGGAATGTATTCAACTTACTTGAATATCATTTCTCTTTGTTGTTATGTAGCATTCCAGTTCAAGTTTTTAAATCATCAAACACATGTAGTCATTTAATAAATGCTTATCTGATGATTTAAAATAAAGTCTGTATTATATACTAAAGTAATATACTTGCTAGATTATATTTCTAGAATTTCTATTTTGTTCTATTCCATTTTTAATTATTAAACCAATGCCACAGAGACTGAATTGTTTATATTTTGTAATATATTTTTATTTTTGATAGGCCAAATGCTCTCATATACCTTCTTCCTATTGGATTTGTTGTTGCCATACTTGCCTATATATTTTTCTTTTTTTGTTAGAGATTTATTTATTTATTTTTAAGTCAGAGATACAGAGAGGGAGGAGAGGCAGAGAGAGGCAGAGAGAGGGAGAGAGAGAGGTCCTCCATCCACTGATTCACTCCCCAATTTGCTACAACAGCCGGAATTGTGCTGATCTGAAGCCAGGAGCCAGGAGCTTCTTCTGGATCTCCCATGCAGGTGCAGGGCCCAAGGACTTGGGCCATCTTCCATTGCTTTCCCAGGCTATACCAGAGAGCTGGATTGGAAGTGGAGCAGCCGGGACTCAAACTGGTGCCCACATGGGATGCTGGCACTGCAGGCGGCAGCCTTACCCACTACACCCCAGCGCTGAACCCTGTATTTTTCTTTATGAAATTTGAGAACATTTTATTGGATTCTAAAGAAAAATATTTTTAAAATCTTTTTTGCAATTCATTGTAAATAATAAAGTGATTTGAGAAGAATAAAAAGCAAAATTTCAAAGATAAATAATAGATATTTTGGGAAAACAGAAAAAGGTATACTGTATTAATAAAAATGCATGTATTTTAAGACATCATCCAAAAGAAAAATTAATATTTCCAGAACAGCATGTTATAATAATTGGCCTAGTAAGTACCAATTGAATCAGAATTTTGCAGAAAATGATTAATGAAATAATGTACTAGACTTATCACATAGGAGGATAATTGAATACCTTTGGAATTATACATGAAATACTTTAGGCTATCATATTATTTTTAAATGTTTAATTCACAAATAATTGTATATATTTATGGAATACAGCATGCTATTTTGATAAATGCATATATTATAGTGTGATTACTATATAATTAATATTTAATCTCTCAGGCTTATTTTTTGGTAAGAATCTTTAAATTTTACTCTTTAAGCAATTTGGAAATAGATAATAAGAAATCCATGAAACTTTGTATCTTTGACCAACATCTTTCCAACCTCCAAGTCTCATCTGCCCAGTCTCTGATAGCCACCATTCTACTTTCTACTTCTATGAGTTTGACATTTTTAGATTTCACATATAAACGTATTAAGTACTTAAATAAATTCATTCTATTATAAAACACTTAATAATACCTTGCTATGAATACATATTTTACATTTCTGTATCCCTACTAATAGGCATGGTATGCAAAGCTTAGAAAGAGTAATTTTCCTGCAGTCCTACGTGTGTTAATGATTGGGGTTGGGATTCTGAGCAGAAGCCTGTGCTCATTGTAATTCCTTGATATCCTAATCCATTTTTGATAATGAAATTGTTATTAGATATTTGCACTCTATTTTATTCAATGCCAATCTATGAAAAGACATTTTGCTCATGATTAGATGTCTAATCTTTTTAGCAGAAATATTAGAAAATTAGGTATTAAGTATTTTTCCTGTAAGAAATTTCAACTTAACTTTTTATTCCTTTTTTTTAACTTTTATTTAATGAATATAAATTTCCAAAGTACAGCTTATGGATTACAATGGCTCCCCCCCATAATGTCCCTCCCACCCGCAACCCTCCCCTTTCCCACTCCCTCTCCCCTTCCATTCACATCAAGATTCATTTTTGATTCTCTTTATATACAGAAGATCAGTTTAGCATACATTAAGTAAAGATTTCAACAGTTTGCTCCCACACAGAAACATAAAGTGAAAAATACTGTTTGAGAACTAGTTATAGCATTAAATCTCAATGTACAGCACACTAAGGACAAAGATCCTACATGAGGAGTAAGTGCACAGTGACTCCTGTTGTTGACTTAACAAATTGACACTCTTGTTTATGGCATCAGTAATCACCCTAGTCTCTTGTCATGAGTTGCCAAGGCTATGGAAGCCCCCTGAGTTCACCAACTCTGATCATATTTAGACAAGGCCATGGGCAAAGTGGAAGTTCTCTCCTCCCTTCAGAGAAAGGTACCTCCTTCTTTGATGACCCATTCTTTCCACTGGGATCTCACTCGTGGAGATCTTTCATTTAGGTTTTTTTTTTTTTTTCCCCCAGAGTGTCTTGGCTTTCCATGCCTGTAATACTCTCATGGGCTTTTCAGCCGGATCCACATGCCTTAAGGGCTGATTCTGAGGCCAGAGTGCTGTTGAGGACATCTGCCATTCTATGGGTCTGCTGGGTATCTCACTTCCCATGTTGGATCGTTCTCTCCCTTTTTTATTCTATCAGTTAGTATTTGCAGACACTAGTCTTGTTTATGTGATCCCTTTGGTTCTTAGTCCTATCATTACGATCAATTGTGAACAGAAATTGATCACTGGGACTAGTGAGATGGCATTGGTACATGCCACCTTGATGGGATTGAATTGGAATCCCCAGGTATGTCTCTAACTCTACCGTTTGAGGTAAGTCAGCTTGAGCATGTCCCGAATTGCACATCTCTTCCCTCTCTTATTCCCACTCTTATATTTAACAGCGATCACTTTTCAGTTACGTTTCAGCACTTAAGAATAATTGTGTATTGATTACAGTACTCAACCAAATGTATTAAGTAGAACAAACAAAAAAAATACTAAGAGGGATAACATATTAAGTTGTTCATCAACAGTCAGGGCGAGGGCTGATCAAGTCACCGTTTCTCATAGTGTTCATTTCACTTTAATATTTTCTAAATTTTATTGACCTTTAAAATAAACATTCATGGGGTGAGTGTTTAGTTCAGAGATGAAATTGCTGCTAGGGATGCACATCTCATGTTGGAGTGCTTGATTGAAGTTCAGGCTCCTCCACTTCCAATTCAGCTTCCAACTGAGTGCCTTGAGAGGCAGCTCCAATGCATGGGTCCCTGCTGCCCACCTGGGTTATTGAGCTTGACTTCCAGGCTCTTGCTTTAGCCTGATTGAACCCTGGGTGTTGCAAGCATTTGGGGAGCAAACCAGGGGATGGACGATCTCTCTGTCTCTGTCTGTCTGTCTCTGTCTCTGCCTTTCAAATGAAGTGAAAACAAAAAATTTAAAATTTTTGGTGCATTGAACCAAAAGATTTATTTTAAAAATAAATACTATTTATATACAGTGTTTTAAAGAGTACATATTATGTAAAGTAATTTTTTATTGTATATTTAATAAACAACTTGATGTACAAGAAAAGCTTTTGGTTAAGTAGGTAACTGAGGAAGAGAGAGATTCAGTATCAGTGGCAGGGAAAGCCTTGAGCCTGTCCCAACCAATTGATCACAATGAGATTTCTTGAGTAATTCTTTAAAAGTGAAAAATCAGCTTTGACTATTATCAATTATTTTTATCACTTAGTATGCCTTAGCATTTCATAGCTGTTTTGAAATTACTTTTTTTCAACTTTTATTTAATAAATTTCCAAAGTACAACTTTTGGATTATAGTGGCTTTTCCCCCCATAACCTCCCTTCCACCTGCAACCATCCCATTTCCCAGTCCCTCTCCCATCCCATTCTTCATCAAGATTCATGAAATTACTTTTTATATGGTAAATGTACAGAAAGTGGTATAATAGTATTAGTGCTTTATCCTTAGTTTTTTTCAATTCACTTATTCACATAGCAAGATGTGTTAGATGGAGGGAAATGAAAAGCAAATCATTAAAAAAATACAAATTTGGGGAGGAACTGACAAGATTTTCTTACTTTGATCTGTATTATTTTTAAATTATGTTTTTGCTAAGAGGTAATTTAGATTTCAGTAAGTGACAGATTGTGCTATTGAACGCATATGATATTTTGCAATATAGACATTTGATTTGGGGTCAATTTTATTAGCAATATTATTACCCCTCTTTTAGATTATAAAGTTGCTAATTTTAATTTATTCAGCATTCAAATGCAAGGCATAAACAGTAAATTTTTTCCACTTATAGGCAACGTTCTGCATTAGGAGAGTGTCTTGCTGCTTTTGCTGGTGCCTTTCCTGTAGCATTTTTGGAAACTCATCTCAACAAACATAATATTTACTCCATCTACAATACTAAGTCTTCACGAGAGCGAGCAGGTAATGAAGAAGCAAGTGCAGTGTTTGAGATACGAAGCTAAAACTTAAGAGCATGCATTGTAGTTTCGTGCAGTGATTTTCAATGAGCTGTTTTTATGATCTTCAGTGCTTTTGTTCTTAAATGTTATTATTTGGTAATGTTGTTGTAATTTTTTGAATACTATGCACCATCCCCCTAAGGTTTCTAGAATAAAAATTATGTTGTTTCTTTTAAGTAAATCAGGCAAATTAACAGTAACAAGAACTAAACAAAATAATCAATAAATTTGGAGAAAATAAATCAATATGATTTCTGATTCCATTATCACTTAGTCAGCAAGATTATAATATTCTTATTTATTGCACTGATGGATTTGGAACCTTCATTATTCTTTGTTCATCAGATGAGTTTGCCTTATTGGGACAATTTTATTCCGTGCAATTTTTAAAACTGGTTCCATTTTTGTTATTTAAAAATTAGAAATGTATAAATCCAAAACACACACGGTCAATAACTTGAACTTGCACCTGGTCCTAGCATATGTATCCCTAAGATCTGTGTGTCTGTATATACACTGAATGTCTTTATACACATATTCATGACTTGTGTTACATACTAATTGGAAAAAATCTGATTCTTTGCTAGGTAAATAGGCCCATTATTTTCATATTTCCAATTAGAAAAGCTTTTACAGCTATTTCAATGATTGGACTTTGAAAGCATGCTAGAATTATTAATTAGGTTTTGAACTGAATTAGCAATAAAATACAAATTACTTATTGTTACAATCAGTACATTGAAGCAATCAAAGCTTAGTTTTCTGAGCCTGCATATTCCACAAATGCCGTCTGGTTGAATTTCTTCCTATTTGGTTTCCTCTGATAAAGTAGATTGAAATTTAGTTGTTTTGCAATAGCACTAAATTGTTCTCAAAACTTGAGCAAGGACTATTTTTGGTCTGTGAATGTATACTTTCCTGTTAATGGACTTATTTCTCAGTATAACTCATGTATGTACGGAAGCTGCTGGTTATACTGTTTTTAATATTAATTTTATCAAGGAAAAACTTTTAATATCTTGAATGATCATTTAATTTACCTATTTTGTAATTCTGAGTTTATATATCAGATGAAGCTAAGGAAAATTATGTTGAATTTGCTTTAGTGATTCATACTTTTTCATACATACATGTAACATATAGTCCATAGTAATTTGTATTAGACAAATTTGTATTAGACAAACTCATAATTTCCACAATATATTTGTAAATAGTTAGTCAAAATTGGTTGTTTGTGAATTACTAATCTTCTGTGTAAACATATAAAGAATTGTCTTATCAAGTAAGTCTTTTTGATTGGTAAATTTATGTGCTAGAAATCAACAGTGAAGCAGTTTTTTTAATTCATTATTGAATTATTATTAATTCATTAAGTAAACACACAAAGCAGATAATTTCTTATGTTTCTATAAATACCTCATTTGCATAACAAAGTAAAGTAATTAAGTTTAATAAATTCTTGGCTTTGTAGCCAATTATTCAGTTAATAATTTTGTGACGTGCACTCTGCTGAGTGAAGGAGATTTGATACAGAGATGAATAAGATTTGACTATTTTCCTAAAAGAGTTTTGTGTTGCATCAGAGGGAGAGCAATGGATAAACGTAAGTGATAAAATTCAGAATAATGTCCATTGAGGATACAGAAAAGCAGTATGAGCTGAGAATATCTGGAAAGATTTGACAAACTTAAGATGAGTCTTGAAACTGGCAAGAGTGAACCTTTGATTTATTAGAAGAATCTTCAAGCAGTTTGAAATTCTTGGAAATGCTTCCAAAAGAGAAAAGAGCAAATGATGAGATAAGAGGGGAAAGCCAGCAGGAGGGGAGGTAGGCTTTTTCTGTTGGGAAAAGAAAAGGGATCCTATCATTGCCAAAGGGATGATTTTTCTGGCTTCAAATGTGTAGTAACATGAATAGATTTTTATTTTAGAAATTTATCATGAAAGCAATAAGGAAGATTAAATAGTTGTGAGTCACCAACTAGAGACTTATTGTGTTAACTTGGAATAGAGATGGAAGAGCAAGGCCTCTTGAATGGAGTCCATGATGTATAGTGATGCGGTTGTGGTAAAGGTAGACATATTTCGTGTGGGAGATGAAAGAGTATCATATCCTAGAAGCTCCCGGTTTTCTAGTCTGGATTCCTGACTGGATAATGTTGTCTTCACCCAGTTAGTGCATGTTCACAAGTAGGCTGGAGATGAAAGGAAGGGTTTACATTTAGACCCATTGAATTCTGGTGTGTTTTGAGACATCTGAAATTAAGCAGAATTTTTTTGGAGAAATATGGACTGGAGAGTTAATAACGTAGAACAGAATTCCATGAGAATGGCTCAAATTGCCTAGACAAACATGTTGACTGAATAAAAGAGATAAGAATTAATGATAGAGCCCTAGAGCAAACTAGCATTTAGAAGTTCAGCAAAGAGAAAAGAATAAGTAAAGAACAGTGACAATTCAGAAGAGAGCCGGAAAGATCGAATGCACCGGTGTTAAGAAGAGGGAGTTTTAGGGAAAGGGACTTGGTCAGTGATGTGAAAAGTCACTGATAATGGTTGTAAAAGACTAAAGTCAGTGAGTGGTAGAAAGCAGAGTCCTCATTATGAGGGAATGAAGAGCTGCTTGGAAAGATAAGCAATCCAGGAAAGATGTGACCGTATGAGGAAGAGGCATTAGAGAGGAAGAGGCTAAAAATATAGGGCTGAGTAAGTCCCTGTTGTATGGAAAACACCAGGAATATGAGTGAAACCATGAGCAGGGACCTCAGAACTCCTTCCTCTGAAAATGGGGAAGGGAAACAAATGTGAGACCAGATGTAGACTTGTGGGAAATAAAAGCAAGACACTGGAGGTAAAGACATTTGGCATTTTGTTTAGTGAGTAGGAGGAGAAGTGACCATCTGGCAGCCTTAAGGGAATGGTGGTAGTGTAGGAACTTGGGGAAAAGACACTTTGAAATACTGTCATGAGAAAAATGAGAAGACAGCTGGAGGCATGCTGGACCTTGCTGAGTTTTCAAATTCAAAATTGCCTACACCATATCATGGCAATATTTTGATTGAATACATTCCATTTTTATGTATGCTCCTCCAGCTCTCAGTTTACCAGCCAATGTGGAAGATGTGTGTCCAAATATACCTTCTCTGGAGAAACTAATGGAAGAAATTGTGGAGTTAGCTGAGTCTGGCATCCGCTACACTCAAATGCCACATGTGATGGAGGTCATCCTGCCCATGCTGTGTAGCTACATGTCCCGGTGGTGGGAGCACGGGCCTGAGAGCAACCCTGGAAGGGCTGAAATGTGCTGTACTGCTCTGAACTCGGAGCACATGAACACACTGCTAGGGAATATACTGAAAATCATATATAATAACTTGGGAATTGATGAGGGAGCCTGGATGAAGAGATTAGCAGGTAAGAATTGGAAAGAAATGCACCCCGTAAATGTATTTTATTAAAAAAAAAAAAACCCTGAGATATGGAAGACTAGAATTTTCCTAGCATAATCTTTGTTGATATTGTCTTCTTTGCTCAAATATCTTAGCTCTATATGTCATGCTGTTCTTTAAAAAAAGTAGATATTGTCAGACATACAATTGCTTTCCATATAATTTCTATTTTTATGTAAATGTTTTCCTGATTTGACCATGTCTATAAGATTAATCAGTAAACAAACAAATAATGATGAGTAAAATCAGTAAATAATGATTTACTAGGATTCTGTAGACAGACGAAAGTGCATTTTGAAGTGATCCACTCATGCAGTCTGTCCCATGGGGAGTTGTAGGAGTAATCAAAAGATTAATCAAATATTTACAATTAAGCTTGTCTATCATTGCTATATTTACACCAAAAAAAGAAAGCAATCCAACAACTGTAGTATGACTAAATAGTTTATATACATCCTTATATTGCAATATCATTCCATCTTTTAATGTTAAGGTTTCAACAGTGTTGTGTTCCTTGAAAAAATTGCTTTTAATAGAAGATGAAAATATTTTAAAAAATGAATTAAGAATTCTATATATGTGGTATACACACTTGTGAGTTCATCTATTCATGAAAACTCCAAATCAATACATAATACCTTACTGTTTAACTTTTGTATTCTATACATTTCCCCATTGTATTTGTATATATGTCAATTTCAGGGGAAATTTTTTAAATAATGGTCTACTCAGGCTTAAACAATATTTTTAAGGTTTATTTTATTTATTTAAAAGAATGACAAGGCTGGCGCCGCGGCTCACTAGGCTGATCCTCTGCCTGTGGCGCCAGCACCCGGGGTTCTAGTCCTGGTAGAGGCACTGCATTCTGTCCTGGTTGCTCCTCTTCCAGTCCAGCTCTCTGCTGTGGCCTGGGAAGGCAGTGGAGGATGGCCCAAGTGCTTGGGCCCTGCACCTGCATAGGAGACCAGGAGGAAGCACCTGGCTTCTGGCTTCGGATTGGCGCAGCGTACCGGCCATAGCAGCCATTTGGAGGGTGAACCATTAAAAGGAAGACCTTTCTCTCTGTCTCTCTCTCATTGTCTAACTCTGCCTGTCAGAAAAAAAAAATAAAAAGAGTTATAGATAGAGAAGAGGCAGAGAGAGAAAGGGAGGTGGCATCTTCTAGCAGCTGGTTCATTCCCCAAATGGTTGCAATGGCCAGAGCTGAGCTGATCCAAAGCCAGGAGCCAGGATATTCTTCCAATTCTCCCACATGGGTACAGGGGTCCAAGCACTGGAGCCATCTTTCATTGCTTTTTCAGACACATTAGCAGGGAGTGGCATAGGAAATGGAGCAGCCGGGGCTTGAACCGGCACCTGCATGGGATGCCAGTGCTGCAGGCCAAGGCTTTAACAAACTGCACCACAGCGCTGGCCCCTACTCAAGTTTAGACCTATTACTAATAACTACAACTATTATTAAACAAAAGCGAAAAATCACATATAATCTAACTCTTTAATTGGACCAGTGATGTGGATCCTTAAAGTGAGATAACTGCATAGTCTCATGAAATTAGATAGTGACTTTCTTGCTCTCTTACAAAAATGGCTATGGGGACTTTTTCCATTTGGGAAATCTACTTCTTTGTGTGAAAAGAGTTGATTTCCAAAGTGAATTAAGTCTTTTTTCCTATTCTTAATTGGCTATCAATATCTTTTTAAAAACAAGAAAGCACATAGAATTCAATTCAGTAATCGTTTTTGAACAGCAACAATGTAATTAAGTTTTGGACATGAAAAATGGCTGAGGCATGGGCTCTGTTCTCAATGAAGCCATGTGCTAGGGGTAGCCGGGAGGGAGCCTTGAATTGTAGCACAATTGTATTACTCCATCTCCTCATTTTAATAAATGTTTATACAGAACAAAATACTAAAAAAAAATACTAATATCTGTCTTCAAACAGTGTTTTCCCAGCCTATTATAAATAAAGTAAAACCTCAGCTCTTGAAAACTCATTTTTTGCCCTTAATGGAGAAACTCAAGAAAAAGGCAGCCATGGTGGTGTCTGAGGAAGACCACCTGAAAGCCGAGGCGAGGGGGGATATGTCAGAGGCTGAGCTGCTCATTCTAGATGAATTCACCACGCTGGCCAGAGATCTTTATGCCTTCTACCCTCTCTTGATTAGATTTGTGGACTATAACAGGTATGATGTTTGCAAATTTTAATCTCCCTAATTCACTCATAACCTTTCTTGTCTCGTATGTCCCTATTGAATTGTCTCATTCACTAACTACTTAGTCATGAGCTTGTTCTTGGTTATAATGCAACGCCTGTTTATAGATGAGCCAATTTCCACCGAGCATCTTAAAATTAAAATTGGAAATCTCATTCTGAAGTGTTGTGCCCTTTGCATATAAAGCTAGCAATTTGACGGTTAATGGCGTTTTAAGTTGTTTGGCGTCACATTTATACATGGATGAGCTCTGTGGTCAGCAGATGTAACTTTGGGAGGGTGATTTTTGCTTTAAATTAACTTTAAGACATAACTGAGAACCACTTTATTTATATCCAGGGCCAAGTGGCTGAAGGAGCCCACCCCAGAAGCAGAGGAGCTCTTCCGAATGGTGGCTGAAGTGTTTATCTACTGGTCAAAATCCCACGTAAGATGGAGAATGTTGACAGTGTCTGCTGTTAGGTTCATGATAAGGGCTTTTTAAATGTTATCTCAGTCGATATCTGTGGTAGTGTTTCTCAGACTCATCTACTAGATTTCATTTAACAGTTGGAGAGAGAAACAGGGAGAATAAGTGAGAGAGAATAAACAGGTCCTCCTAGGAAGTATGAGGGAATATAAACCTTCTTTTGAGCTTTGTGATTTGTCTTTAAAACACCTCAGGTATGTTTTAATTGTATTGCATACATGTTTTTATAGTTTGCCACTAAATCTTAAAATAATATTATATTTGCATAATTTTACCCTCCAGCTTTCACATCTTTTGGTATTTACTATTATTTCAAATGATTTAAAAATCTTAGTTTTTTGCATCAGTTTTAATTCTATGCTGCTTTCTAAGTGGAAGACTCTGAAAAAATAAAAATAGAAACTTCAATCTCAGATTTATCATCTGAGATATCTTCCCAGTATACCTCATTGGATTGTTATGAAAATCAAACTACTTTGAATAAACAATATTTTTAAAACATTCATATTTAATGTTTAGAATAGTACTATTTATTTCCTACATGTATGTCTGTCAAACTCAATACAGAAACTTTATATAAAGATATACCAAAAACCACATAATCACACAGAAAAAGTTTATGAAATAATAACCTTTTAGCATGTAAATTTGTATCTTTACATTGACATCTATTGTCTTTCATGTCATGGTAAATTAATTTAGAAACTTATGTTTCTCTAGATAAAAGCAAATGATTTCTTATCCTAAGTAACTCACATTAGGTTATATATTATTATATCATGGAAGACCTTCTGAAGGAAAATTTAAAATCTAGAAGAAATCAATCCATCTTCAGCTGCCAAAGAACAAGGATGCATTTGTGACTTTTTTGTATTTTCTGTTGGTTACCCTCTATAGAATGTCTAATCGACAAATAGGATGTGTCCAGGAAGAAATCTCTTTAAAAAATTTAAAACTACCTAATTTTCTTTTTTTTTTCTTTTTTTCTTTTTTATTTTTTTGAAAGGCAGAGTGAACAGTGAGAGAGAGAGACAGAGAGAAAGGTCTTCCTTTGCTGTTGGTTCACCCTCCAATGGCCGCCACGGCCGGCGAGCTGCGGCCAGCGCACCGCGCTGATCCCATGGCAGGAGCCAGGTACTTATCCTGGTCTCCCATGGGGTGCAGGGCCCAAGTACTTGGGCCATCCTCCACTGCACTCCCTGGCCACAGCAGAGAGCTGGCCTGGAAGAGGGAAAAACCGGGACAGAATCTGGCGCCCTGACTGGGACTAGAACCCGGTGTGCCGGCGCCGCAAGGCGGAGGATTAGCCTAGTGAGCCGCGGCGCTGGCCCTAATTTTCTTGAAGAATTAAGATTCGGCTTTACCAATCATAAAAATACCCCCAAAAAATTCTGTAAGCCTGTATGTTAGGCAAAATTTTGGAAGAAGAATATTTATCATAATCAGTAGGTTTGTAGATGACTATCTAATGATACTTCTATGTCTTAAAAAATCTAGTGATATGTTTTCATCTTATAGATATATTGAAAATGCAGATCTTTAATTTGTGTTATAGTCTTCCACCAATAGTTAATGAGGAGTTGACTTTGCCATCATTTTTTTGTTCCCAAATTAAAAGTGAACAGAGAATATTGTAATATTTTAAAAGGAGATAAAATACTTGGCAAAATGGAAGATACATCATAGTCCTATGTGTCCTTAGAAAGTATATGTCCATCTTAGGAGATACAGAACTTTGTACCAGCTAACCTGGTAATATGTGACCTACCAACACACATTTTTACATCTGTGAAACTTAGATATTCATATGTAGCTCTAGAATTTGTTGCTCATAACCAAGCACCCTCATTAGATACTCAGCAAGTTTTCTACTATTTCTTGATCTTGATAAGTCTTACATTACAAATTAATATGTATCTTTGTAGAAATGTTTCTAAACTGAGTATTTAGCTGAAATTTCTTTTGCACTTACAGAATTTCAAAAGAGAAGAACAGAACTTTGTTGTACAGAATGAAATCAACAACATGTCCTTCCTTATTACTGATACCAAGTCAAAGATGTCAAAGGTAATATTATATTATCTGTTTCATTGTTGCTTCATGGATTGATGCTTTTTACATACTTGATGATTTATAATTATAACCTGATAGATTTGATGATGCCAGTTATGGATTTAATATAAATATTTAAAAAACACACATATATTATTTCAATGAGTTCCCAGGATGTATTTGAATTGGATGTGGTATGACACGCAGACATAAGAAAGACTGAAATAAAAGAAAATGTTTTTGCTCATAGGTTTCTAGATGTTGGGGGTTGTGCAGAAGAGACCGAGGAGTTGTGCAGGGAAGTACTGGGGCCAATGAAGAGTCAGAGAAGTAGGGAGAAATGGGGCAACATCCTTTATTTTGGTTTCTGTAGGAAGGAATGGGCCCAAGAAGAGGAAACACTTTAAAGAACTGGCTAATTTGAATACTTTAAGAAGGCTCTGAGGCATAGAAACTATCCCTGATTTTCTAGGACCCAGCCCTGGGGCAATTAGGATAGATGAATAGTGATCTAGAGTGTGGGAGCCCCAAAGGGAGGCCATTGGAGGTGTTGCCTATGGATTTGCTGGTTTGCATAACAAAAGAAAACTCAAAGATGAGTCATTCACCCCCAATTGTCTAGCCCTGAGAGGGGCAGTCTTCAGGATGGGCAAGGCCCCAAAATGTCAAAACATCAGAATAAAAATATGATTGCTACACATACATGCATCAAGCTTGTAGATACACACGTATACACACACATACACACACACACACGCATGCCACACTCCCAAAATTTCCAGTTCAATGTGCATACAACTAGTTGATGTTATGTATTCATCAAAAGTGAATATGTATGTAACTATAGATCTCAAAATAGCTGTATTATCAAGAACTGTGTGAAAGAATTCTAGGGTCTCACTTCTGAAGTGGCACATATACTTCCAGACTTTTGTTCTATCACTCAGGTTGGAGAGAAGGGAGGAGATTCCTTTCCAAATACTTCAAAATGCATACCTACATGTTATGCACTAGTACTAACAAAACTTGTTTCATGTGGTAGCATACAATATGCTGCCAAATGACCAAAGATACAAAATGGGGTGGTGCTGTAGCCAAGGAAACCAGCTTCTACCAACCCAGAAAATTATGGGAAGGAAGTTACTGTGGGATATTTGCTGACCCACAGAAGTCTAAGAGTGGTTATGTCATCAAACCTGCTTGGCTGGTTCCCACCAGGGCAGAATAGTGTCTCCTGACCACTATAGTCTTGGAATTTGAAAAGCACATATTTGACAGTATATCACTTACAGCATTTGGCTGACTATTACAGGTTCTTATTACAAGTGATCTATAATCTGGAAACATATGTGGATGATGACTTTTCTATCCCTGACAACAATAATAAGTCTGAAGAATTAGGAGATTCTGTACTAAGAGTTCATGTTCCACTGAAAATTGTTAGTAGTTTTTCTGCTTAAACAGTGTGTTGTCTGTTTAGGTTAATGTTGGCAAATACACAGCACAAGGAAGAAGGTCAACAGCTCCTTTGGGAGGAGAGCAGTGATTTTATTCATCCTTAAAGCAAATTGAAGGCTTTCAGAGCAGTGGTCTATCTGTCCCTACAGATTATTTTCTCTTGTTCATCATTCATGTCCTATGTTTTCTTAAGTACTGCACTCCCTGTACAATATAGGAATTGGAAACAGATAATGGAATTCCACAGTCAAGGAAAGGGAAGGCACAGACACTGAGAACAAAAACACAGCTATAATATAAATCTCTATGAGGATATTTGATTGCTCGTAAATTTAATTTCTTCCTACTAGTGGTGATATCATCATTAATGTTAAAAAGCTTGCAAGAAAGCAAGATTTTTGTTTAACTAAAATGGGAATAAATTTTCCTAGCATTTCTGACAATTGAGGAATTTACAATTGGCTTTGGGGTTGATTTGAATTATTCATAGTACAAGGTCATTTAAATATTTATAAAGTCAAACCTGGTATAAGCTCCTTCTGCTTATACAACCAGTAAAAAAAACTTTTTAAGTTAAAATCAAAGAAGAGACAGGCATTTTGCTTAGCAGTTAAGATACTGGTTAGGATATCAATATCCTGTATTGGAGTATCCAGGTTCAGTTCCCAGTTCTGGCTCCTGATTTCAGCTTCCGGCCAATTCAGACCCTGGGAGACAGCAGTGATGGCTCCAGTAATTGAATACTGCCACCAATGGGGGAGGCAAGGACTGTTTATAGTTCCAGCTTTATGGATTTTGAGGAGTACAATAGGAGATGGGATCGATCGATTGATGTATCATCTATCTCTCTCTCTCTCTGACTCTCACATAAATATTTTTTAAAAATCTGAGAAAACTCTAATACCAGTACAATTCAGAATTTTAATATATTGAACAATGTTTTGCTGAAACTAAATTACCAATAGTGGATAGAAGTGTGCATAATTGTGTCAACTTGATTAATTTTTAGGTTAATGGTTTCTCAATTAAGTAATTATTTGTATCATTTTAGTTTTATGTTTCCTTTTGAACAAAGACCATTCAAATCAAGGATCAGTTATTTTATGTATTGATCTGTTTATTAGTATATTTAATAATATAGTTAATACTTTTAATATATTAATATATAATATTTAAATACTATTTAACAAATAAATATTCATCATGAATTTTCCTAATATACCTACTGAGAGTAACCTCTTACAAACACAGCATCAATGCAGTTAATGCATCTCCTTGGAGTGTCAGTATCATTCTTATTGCCATGGTTCTGAAGAGTTCAAGTTGATATAATATTCCAATATATAATGTATATAATTATATATTATAGTATATTCTATTGGGTTATACATTAATAATATAAACTATAAGCTATCATTACTGTGTCACAATTCAATTATTTTATTACTTTCACTATGTTAAAAACTTCTTTCAATATCATTTTGTGATATATTCTGGCTTTTTTAAGTAAACAATGTATATATTAAATTCTGGGTTTTTTTCTCAGTAACCCAAGATCTACAGTATATCAGTATCATGACATTATGTTCTAGGTTTAAAATGTTGTAGAAAAAATTCACAATGCACAAAGAAGTGCATGTGGGATAATTATTTTAATTTTAAATATTTAAATTTTATTATTTAATTAATTATTTTAATTTTGACAGTTACTTTAATTTAGAACATGCCTCCTTAATTAATAGAAAGATAACTTATTAGTAAGATGATGCTTTCTTATCTGTGGTACCATCTATGCCTCAGACACCATCTTAGGCCCTGGGCCCCATTGCCACCTTGCACAGTGGGGTAGGGTGCTAAGCCACATGGCTAACCACCGCTGTCAGCTCCACCCCCACCCTAATGGGATTCACTGCTCCTACTTCCCTGCCTGCTGGCCTCCCCAACCGCCCGGCAAAAGTATCACAGGATCTGCTCCCACACATATGCTCTTTCTTCTTCACCCCTTCCCTCCGACCTGTTGGATTTCCCGTCAATAAACCCTTTCCTTTACTCCGGTGTTTGGTGCGTTTTGTGGTGGCCTTACACAACTCAATATATAGTGAAAGTTAGACTCTGTCATTTGAAGTGATCCTGTGGTATGAGCATAATATCTTCATAAATCATGAGAGCCCTGAAAGTATGTTGAAAATATTCAGTTGTAGGCTTGTCATCCAGATGATGTTGAATGCAGATGAAAACACAAATGAGTGTGTGTGTGTGTGTGTGTGTGCGTGCAATCTTCGATTTCCCCTAGGAAGGGATTGCCACTCTGGGGAGATGAGTTTGTAGACTGTATAAAAAGAAAGTGTATAATCATTTTATATAACAAACACCATAAATAAACATTTTTCAGAACAGTGAACCTTTATTAAACATTTTAAGCATTGTTATTAGAAAACATACATCTGTACTTACCATGTAATTTGTTTTCATATGCTCGTCTGCTTCTCTGACATTATGGTGTTCTAATATTATAGTGTGTATTATCCTTCTAAAAATTCCATGGCAAATACACACTAGTGAATTATAATGACCTAGGAATCTGAGAGTATGATTTCAAATTAGCAAAAGTTGGTTAAGGAGGGAAAAGAAAGTTATTCTCAGAACAGTGGGACGTTCAGAAATAGGGACAGAGTTTCTTATTCTCAATGTGAGAAAAGCCGGCATAGATTCCAGCCCTTCTCTTTGTTCCACAGGCAGCTGTTTCTGATCAGGAAAGGAAGAAAATGAAGCGCAAAGGAGATCGGTATTCTATGCAGACCTCTCTTATTGTGGCAGCCCTGAAGCGGTTACTACCCATTGGGCTGAACATCTGTGCCCCTGGGGACCAGGAGCTCATTGCTCTAGCCAAAAATCGATTTAGTCTGGTAAGTCTGCCTTACACCCCAGTGGTGACGATCATCGGACCTCCAGACTTCTGAGTGTGCATTCCTTTGTCACCCTGCTCTATGTCAATAGTTCATTTACATTAAATGTTTATTAAGCAGTTTCTCTGCACATGCCTGAGGACTCAAACACAATGATTGCTTGCTTTTTTTCCCTTTCTTTTTTGCTGCTATTTTCATTCCCAAGTTATGTTAATCATCTGCAGGGAATATTCAGAAACCAAACAGAAAAGTCACAAATGTATCTCTGGCTATGAAAAAAATGAATTTTTATGAGCTCCTATGTGAAGTTTTTGATGAAACATATATCCAAATTTATGAAAGGCAATTTTTCAGTATTAGAAGCATAGTAGTTTCATAAGGTGCTGACTCTTACATCAACAGCTCCTTTCCTTTGCAAGTATCAGGAGTTAACTTTGCAGGATTCGTGTGTGTCCCTGTGTTTCTCCTTGTTAGCTATGTAAAGGAGAATGAAACTTTTAGAAAAAAATACACATGGCGGCACTATTTTCTATTTATGTCTTTTGGAGGACATATTCTCCCCATCCTTATTCCCATTGAATCTCTGAAGCACCTCTCGGCGTATGCATAGTTTGACACCCAAAAATGAGTGAATTGGGGGGAGTTTTGGTGGTTGTCTAATGTTTTATTCTCAGGCGAGGATTCCCTGCTATTACTAGACCATAGAAGTCCCTATTACAAGGTAAAATAACTTTGAAAATTTGGAGAGCACAGAGGATACTCTTGTGTTTGAGTGAATTGAAAGCTTAATTCCACTGAGTACTACTGCTCTTAATGTAGAGTTCAAGTAGGTTATTATCTTGTTCAAAGCTACAGCATTATCAAGAAATGAAAGAGCACCCAAAATTTTTGGTGTGTATTTTGATAGCGATATTTGTCCAACATATGTTATTTTGAAAGAAGTTGAGTTGTTTCTATTGATTTGTGAGAGTTGATGCATTGTAAGACTCCTTTTAGGTAATATCTATTTCTTGACAGAAAGACACTGAGGATGAAGTACGAGATATAATCCGCAATAATATTCATTTACAAGGCAAGGTAAGCAAAATTTTATTTTAGAAATAGTATCTATAAATTAATCTCTCTTTAGAATAATAAGTATTGTTACTTCAGCAATTAAGGTAATGGAAACATTGTTTCAGTCCTTACCCTACTTACAAATCCTTTTGTATTAAATACTCTGAAGATAATAAATGATATATTTAAGTAGATAATCAGAAATCGTCAAATTTTGAAAAACAGTATGCTATTGTCTGAAATCAACATTGTATATATTCTTTGTATAGCTAACTTTGAGACTCATTGTGATATTGTGATAAACAGGAGTCCATAAGAAATTGAAATTTTATATCTGATAGTCAGAAATTAAATGTGTATTTATGATTCCTTAGTATATAGGGGATATTGAGAATTGCTGCAGAAGGAATAAATGAAAGGCACAGAGAATAAAAACATGGTTGGAAACTGATGCAACACCTTCTGTTTTACCGGAAGGTGAAAGAATGATTAGAAACAGGTTTTGTAGTCCAGTGAGCAATTACTATTATTTGGATTTTTTTCAAATGACAGAGTATTCATTTATTGTTAGACTCTGTTACATTATTTAAGAAGTCTATTACTGCAACTTAGCCTGTTAATTCCATTCTGATATTCCATCTAAAGAAATTTTTTTAAAATTATGAAAATATCTAAACGTCAGAAAATAGTAGCAACTGTAAAATGTGTGCCTTTGTGGGTATTAAACTGTCTTTTTCCAAAGATTCCAGCCATATTTTATTTTTAGCACTTTGAGATATCATATATAATCAATATGCACACAATGCAGATTTATTTAGAGAAAATCTCATGTGATCTTTGCTACCTACACAGTCTTACACTTAGAAATGACTCTTCCAGAGTAGAATAATTCTTACAGTATGATCTCTTTTCAGATGGCAAAAAAAGAGTTTTAATGTTTTAAAATGTTCATAAAGCTTCCAGTTGAACCTCAAGTGAAGAGTTTACACTATATACTTTTCCCTTTTTGGGAGACACTAAATATTTTACATAAAGTAGTGCTTGAGAACATCATGCACTCCTGAAAGGATCTCAGAGGATCCTCAGGGGACCCCAGAATACACTGGAAAAAAGCACTGGTCTAAACGTCCGGTACCTCTTAGGAAGAGTCTGTGCCAATATCAGGAGTCAGTAAAATAAAGGTGGTTATGACGTCGAGCAGAAAGAGATTCTTCCTCAGTATTCTGCAGGCTGCTTGTAGAAGTATCATGGACAATTTAGGGTACCCACTGGGGAAATACTTGTATTTTACCTCTAGAGAAACAAGATCTAACTATAAAGAGGTCGTGAATATATGTAATAATATATATTCATTTTGACATTTCATTCTAATACTTTGTAATGCTAGGAATTAGGCATACACATTATGAAGAACTTAAAAAATAATTGTTTTGTTTCTTGGTCCAGTTAAAAACATATATTTATTAAACAGAAGACTACAGATTAGAAATGCCTCAAATAAAAAATGTATATAGAGAAAAATATTTTATCAGAGGAAAAATATATTTACAAGCATTCATGTACAAAACTCTGTCTCTATGCATATCTCTAGATGAAAGTTATTTTTTATATTTTAAGCTATATTTCTTTGGTTTGGAATTGTGAAGTTTTAACATTGTCCATGTATTTCTGCTTTACAACAATCATTTCTAATGCAGATACTAAAGTGGAAGAAAAGGACAAGAGGATTTCTTTGTCCATTTTTAGTAACATACTTATTATACATTATTCCTTAAAAATCATATGTATTATTCTCTACTAAAATGCTTGTATTTGTTAGTTTCAATGAATTATAATAATCTTTCTAAAAAAAACTTGAAGACTTCAATTATATATCTCAATTGAGAAATTTGACAGTGTTAAGAAATAAAATATATAGACTCCTTTGTGATGAGTATGATGTTTTAGAACTCCATTAATTTGTCTTAATTGTAATTTCAGCAAGATTAAACTTGGTTGTTGCATTTTTGTTTTTATAGATAAATGTGATCTTATATCATTTTCTGTAAAAGTAAACATGTAAATCACTCAGCAGTTAGACTGTGAATGAGGAATAGAAAGGGAAAGGGTTGTCTTACCCATTTCCTTTGCTTGACTAACAGTTGCCAACTCATCCTTAAGCCCTAGTTATAACTCTACTTTTTTAGGGAAATCTCCAGTCACCAAAAAAGTAGGTTAAATATTATAGTGCCTTATGTGTTTTTGTAGTAGCACTCATTAAAATTGTAAATGCTTGTTTTATGTCTATCTCCCTCATTAGCTGACAAATTTCTTGAGTATAAAAAACTTAACCTGGTTTGCTCATTACAGAGTATTTTGCTTTTTTAAAAATTGCACATAAGGTTACAGCAATGTTTTGAGGGACATAAACATAAATCTAGTGAAATGATAGCTATTGTCAAGCGAGTTAGCATATCCATCTCTTCACATGGGTACCATTTTTGTGTATGTGGTAAGAGCTCCTGTAATCAATTCTCTTAGCAAATGTCCAGAACATAGATCAATATTATTAACTGTAGCTATCATGATGAATATTAGACCACTAGACTTGTTCATCCTAATTGCACTTTTACACGCTATTCCAACACTGTGGTATGCTTAATGCATAATTGCAGATAAAATCTCCCCCTCTTTAGAATGTAACTTTGTATTTTGTGTATTTTCCCCATTCTTCTGCAGTTGGAGGATCCTGCTATTAGATGGCAAATGGCGTTGTATAAAGACTTACCCAACAGGACTGAGGAAACCTCTGATCCAGAGAAGACAGTGGAAAGAGTATTGGATATAGCAAATGTGCTTTTTCATCTGGAACAGGTTAGATTTTGTGTTATTCAGTCATCTTGTCCCAATTATATACATACCTTTCTAAAAAATGAAGTATATTAATTCTTAACTATGAGCCAAAAATATATTTAGCATATTCTATGTAAAGTGCTTATAACTCAGGAATGCTTGACATCTAAAAATTATAATTTCCAAGAATGTAATGTTTGTAGCAATTCATAGATAGTTTGTTTTATGGGACCAAGGTATTTGTTTTATTGTCATTTTCAAAATATTTTGAAGTAAGACAGATTATTAAAATTACATACTTAATTGTAAATTGTTCTAACAACAACAAATGCAGTGGTGACATGATGTCAAATATCTCCTGCTTGCGTAATTGTTATTACTGTTATAACAACACATTTGAGATTGTTTTGCTAGGTTCCTATTTAAAGTACTTTTTATCACTTGCTTAACCTTTTCTTAGAGACATTTTGAGCTAATTTTCTCTGAGATCAAGAATAAATTACATTTAGAGACATCAATATGTTGATAAAAAATCATGTGATTAAAGTGCTTTTGTATACTTTTTCAGTTGTAGCCTATTTTTCAATACAATGCTCAGTGTGTTTTTGATTGTCTTATTTATTACCTTTAAGAATTTTCAAAATAATAAGACTTGGGACATCATCAAACATCAAATGGGAAGACTTTATTTAAAAGGTTATCCTGACTTAGGTAAAATATTAGTAACAAAGAAACAAATTAACACTAGAGTGAGGATTCTCAGAATGAACCCAGTAGTGCGATCTGCCATTGGACTATGTCAGTAGCTACCTTGACACAGTTAATACAATACTGTAGAAGTTTTATGCTGCTTATAATATGATAAAATGCTCTATATCACCTCAGGAACTTTGCCACCTAATGTTTTGAGGATTTGTTTCAACTTTGTATAGCCTTTATCCTTATATGAATATATTAATATAACAATAATAAACATTTTTATTTTTTTATTTTTTTTAAAGATTTATTTTATTTATTTGAAAGACAGAGTTACAGAGAGATGTGGAGACCGAGAGAGGTCTTCCATCCACTGGTTCACTCCGCAATTGGCTGCAATGGCTGGAGCTGTGCTGATTTGAAGCCAAGAGCCAGGAGCTTATTCTGGGTCTCCCACATGGGTGCAGGGGGTCCAAGGACTTGGGCCATCTTTCACTGCTATCCCAGGCCATAGCAGAGAACTGGATTGGAAGAGGAGCAGCCGGGACTAGAACCGGCGCTCATATGGGATGCCAGCGCTTCAGGCCAGGGCTTTAACCTGCTGCTCCACAGTGCCAGCCCCAATAATAAACATTTTTCTTTGACTCCTCTTTTACATTATCTGAACTCCTGCCTTATCCTGGGCAGTTAAATAATGCAAGGATATCATCTAATGTAACGACATTTTTATTTCCTTCCTGCTTATTCAGAGGTCCCCTGAATTCTAATGTCTCCATTACTGTGCGGTTTATCACTATACTGGATGAGATTAAATTAACTAGGATCCTCTTAGGCTGTATGAAAATTTATATTATGTAACACCTTGGAACTTAGCATTTCCCCTAAGTACATATATATATTCATTATTTATGAAGTAAAAATAAATTATCCTCAATCACCCAATGAAAAAGCTTGAGGTAATGAAATTATTATAAAGTCACAGAGATGTGCTTCCTGAATTAAATACAATTTAAAGAAGATTATTAAATATTAATTAAACAGCTTTTGGAGGGCTATTTCTGGCCACACCATTCTACCATAAATTATTGAATCATGTTTCAAATACATATCTGAATTTTATTAAATTAATTTTAGATATATTAGTGAAGCTTATCAAAATATGGGTACATTTTATTATAATCATATGTTCATAAATATACCCAGTCTTGAAGAATGATGACATTTCTAAAATGAGTTTCACTTTAGCAAATATCAATTCATGTTTTGGACATTCATTGAGTGCACTTTGGGATGGCAGAATTATACTCATTAAGCACTGGCGATTGAGGCTGTTTCATCAGTTCTGTTGGTTCATATTCATTAGAGAATGCAGACACTAAAACAGATAAATGTAGTAATACAGATGTGTTAGCATATAAACTGAAGAGGGTATAAAAGAAATGTAATCTACTTAGGAAGTAGGTGATCATTGTATAAATCTTAATGAAACAGGAATTATCTAGGAAAAGCCGTAGGGATCAGATTTTAGTTGAAGCCAAATAAATAAATAGTTTGTTCAAAGGGTTCATGGTAAACAGAATTAAAATGTAAGTTTATTTTGGTGCAAAAAAGATTTTTAAATCAACGCATAGCTTTATCACGATAACCATTTCCCTGGACTTTTTGAAGACTCCTCATGTTCTACAAAGGCTAAAGATATGACAGCATTAGAATATCATGAGAGAAGGATATTTGAGTAGAAATTTTCTGTTATCAAAACTGGAAATTAATTTGCAAAAAATGTTTTACCGCTCTCGTATTAGTGTAAAAACAGTAGGTGTGCAGGGAATACTTGCTGATTTATCTCATACATCAGTGACTTTTCTAGACTCATCTTTTTTATTATATACCTGGCAATGTTTCTCATAAGGGTAGGTTATCACCTTTGTATCCCTAATACTGAAAGTATGGCTAGGCAAAGAGAAAAGCACATCAAGACAGATACACTCACAAGACACCCTTAGATCACAGATCTTGCAAATAGTTTATTTGATTTGTAGGAAAGCACAGTGTTCAAGGTCTTTGCTTGTATAGTAAAATGCTCTTGCCTGATGGTAAGCTTTATGATTGTAGGAATCCTTTCTTTTGTGTTGACTACTTTATCTTAAATGTTTCATGTTTGTTGACTATAACCCATGCTGCACAAAGTGCTGCGTATTTGTTAAAAAGCTACCAACTTACAGTCTTAGATCTCAAAATGAAACTTTAAATTGAAATGTGTTGAGACCAAAGGAACTCCACTGCCCTTGATTGTGTTTTCACTCACAATATTAAAGTTCAGCAATGATTTATTCATTTATTTCACTCATCAAGAAGGCAACCAAAGTAGACAATTGTTTCTTGACCCTATGGAAGGGAGAGGTCACAGAAATAAGTGCTTTTCAGTTAACAAGGTTGCCTTAATAGTTTAAGGGGATATTGCCTGAAGAAAATTTTAAATTACTGTAGTCTAAATACTCATAATGTTTTATTGAGGCACAATTAGATTTCAGTCCTTTACTGCAAAGGATAATAAATTCAGTTTTACTTTTTTTACCTAACATAACATTTTTATTTCTTCCAGAAATCTAAATTTATTGGCCGGCGATATTACAATCTGGGAAGTACAATGTTCAATTGCCTAGAGATTACTAATTAATTCATAATTACATGTTTATATTTTTCTTTCTAATACTTATAATTAATCTCTTTTTCCTCTTAGAATTCCAAACACCATTAGTTAAATAAATAGCTTGCTTGCATCATTTACTGTAACTTTTGAATTTTCTTTTTTTCCTTTCTAACAAAATAATTATGTATTGTAACATTCCTGAAAAATTAAATCCCTTTACTCACTCCTGATACTATGTTCACAAAGCCTTGTCATCTTATATTAAGGAACTGTAGATTTTTTTCTAACTAGAATTTTCTTTTTCTATGTGTTTAAAAGTACTTCTGTAGCTCTTCTGATAAAATTAGTGACAATGGAACCATAAATAAAAAGTTTAATTTTTGTGTAGGGAAAGAAATAGGTTTTCGAGTCATTAAGAAACTAAAGAGTAAAAGGAAATTTTACAAAAGATATAAAATGATTTTATATAGAATTCTTTTATATTTCATTGATTTTAAGGATGACATAGCTTCTGAAGTATTCACAGGGAAAATACAATTTTACTAAGGAAATTATGTTGCATTTGAAACTATTTCAAATGTAGCTTTGGATAACTTTTAGGATGTGGACATTTCCATCATAATTTTAAAGTGATTTTGGAATTGGAATTCCAAATGTAGGATGATTGAAAGGTGTAACTGTTCAGTACAGCGGTTTTGAGGGTGGTTTGGGGTTTAAATATGTATTTATTCCTATCATTCTACCTTAGGTGGAACATCCTCAGAGGTCTAAAAAGGCCGTATGGCACAAGTTACTCTCCAAGCAAAGGAAAAGGGCCGTGGTAGCCTGCTTCCGAATGGCTCCCTTATATAATTTACCAAGGTCAGAATTTTTTTTAATGTTTTAAGTTTAATTAATTTTTAAGTTTTTAATCTTTTAATGTTTATCATAGATTAAATGAGTGATAGTGAATCTAGCTTCACATTAGTAAAATCATTCAAGAGAAGGATGGGAGGAATTCATTGATTTTGCTGTAATGCTTAGGTTTTCTAAGATTTTCAGGCCCCATGGTCTATATTGTAGTTGCTAAATGATCTTATTATACTGAAGAATATCTGCTCACTTCTGTGAGACAAGGTAGGGAAATTAGGAATTTACTAAAGGAAATCGACTGTCTTGATTTGAATCCTGGCATGGTAGTTTTTCTGCTGTTGCCATTGATGCAGTTAATTATCTGACTGTTACGGTTTTTACAACTGAATCATGATAGGATCTGTCTCATAAACTTGTTATTGTTTAATGGGTTGATGTAGGCAGACTGCATAGAAGTGAGGTTGTCACAATAGATGTTAGTCATTATTTTTTGTCATTATCGGTGCTTTATGTAAAGAGCTGATATGCTGTAAAGAGCTGATGTGATATAAATACATTTGATAGTTCCATTAATATTCTGTTAAAGGTGTCATAGACATACTTGTTAATGCAGAGTCATATGGTATATTCAAGTCTTGCTGGTGACATAGGGTACCATCTCAGCTTTCCCACAGTTCTTGCAAGAAACCATACTCTTTCCTACCCTGAACTTCACATAAGTCACATCATCCCTCTACCTGGTAAACAGGGCTCAGCTCAGGTACATCTTTGACCTTGCAAACTTAAAGCTTCCTCCTATTGTTTCCAGGACAATTTGCATACATCTAGTTGTAGTACTTTGCTGCAGTATTGGAGCAGTTTCTATCCCTGATTCAAGTTCCTTTAGAGTATTATTCCATTTTTCTATTGCAGCATTTTGGAATAGTGAATGGTGTGCCACTGAGCCTGAAATATCTGAACTTCTACCCCAAACCATGTGCTACTTTAAGTTCTCTGAGTCATTTATGGTGTCACCAGGTAGTCAAAGAATATTAATCTTGAATTTATATTTTCATTTCTTTTCTGGTTATTCCTGTAGGGTCACTGCACAATTTCATCAGTTTTCCTATGAACTGCTTTATACCAGCATCTTTTCTTCATAGCTACCTTTTCAAATCCCTCGTTCCTTGCCTCCTGTCAAGTTGATGCCACCAGAATTTGAGCAGTTTCTAAGATCTCACGCTTTACTGTTGCACTCCCACATGCAGTTTTAAAAATGATAGCTTTTGTTCCACTGTTTCTCCAACCTGGTTATTTTAAGAAAAAAACACTTGACTATATCCAGGCCTCAGCTTCCTGGATCAGAATTTCTGAGTGCCTAGTTTGGGTTCAGTTTAGATGCTGCACAGGTGGTTCTGCTGTACCATGAGCACCAGCACATCCTCTGACTTCCCTTTGTTGCCCAAAAGAAGAATTTGTGGTGATTTCTAGTGTTTCCAGCTGTGTTGCTAATTCCCCTCCCAACTCTCAAGACCCATCACGCACCCTTGTTGCTGTTGCGTCTCAGAACTCCTTAGCCCGCTTTAGGAATTCCTTAAGCTCAGCATCTTTTCCAACAGCAGCACCATCTCACTCAGTCACCTGTGATATCTCTTTGGTGTCCCTATTGTCGTGGCATCTTTTATCCTTCTTTATGCCCAAATCTCATCCAAGTCTGTCATTAACTTCACACTGCTTCTTCGAGTCTTCTCTGGTCCTCTTTTACTGCATAGGTGAACATTTATTATTATTATTATTATTATTATTATTATTCCAGTATTTAATCTCTGGGTATATACTCCCATAAGTTCAATTGTACTTGGGAATCCAGACGACCTGTGTTTGATGTTAACTTCAATACAGACTAATCCCTATATTGACACACAGTACATGGCTTATCAGAAGCCACATTATATAAGAATAACTACCATTTAAGGAAAATCTACCCAGTGCATTTTACATTATTTATCTTACAAAACTGAAGTGTAGGTGGCATTGTCTTGGTTTTATAAATCAGAATAATGAAAGTTGGGAAATTTGAGTAACTTCACCAATGTTATAAAGCTTAGAAATGGCTGAGCCAGGATTTAAATTCAAATCAATATGTGTCCCAAGACACCTTCTCTATTCTCCTCAAGAGCAGAGTCGGGAATAAAAAGGTTCTTTGATTTTAAAAATTTACTGCACAGATAGTCTAGAAATAAAGTATGATAGAATACCTTTACAGTTTTTTAAAAAAAATTTATTTGAAATTGTGCTTATGTTTTAGGCATCGAGCTGTCAATCTCTTCCTTCAGGGATATGAAAAGTCATGGATTGAAACAGAAGAACATTACTTTGAAGATAAACTGATAGAAGATTTAGCAGTATGTTTAATGAGTTTTTTTGTATTTTAGTTGGGTTTTATTACGAAAGAGAGTTTGAACTTGGTGGAACACTGTTGGCAAGAGCAGTTGTTATATAACATGAAAGAAAAAATGGTGGTAGTACATTGGTTTAAGGAAACATTTTAAATCTCAGTTGTTATTGCACTCAATGCCTATGGAAAAATATACTCTTACGCCCATCAGTATCAAGCAATTCAGAGTTTAAGATGATTACTACAAGTATTTATTATAAAATTATAATAAATGTTCAGTTATACTTTCAAATTCTTTCTCACAGCCTCTTTTAAATATGTCAGACTATAAAGGGCTGAACTAAAGAGAGCTTAGCCACCAAACAGATTTTTAAATAATTAGATTTAAAAATAAGCGTAGAATAGAATGACAGAATACACACAAGAAGAGGAAGTCTAGGTAACAGGGTGGAAGGCAAACACGGTTTCCATAGGACAGTCTAACAAAGGGGCTTGTGTCGGAAGAGTGCTCTGCACACGTTCATCATTGTGATCTTCTGTAACTTGTGCATTTGTTTAAAAACCTGACAAAAGTCCTCTCAGAAGTATTTACAAGCATACATCATTTTAGAAACTAGTCAGACAAAAGCTTCATGATTCCCAATTTAAGGGTCACTTCTCTAAAAGTTATTTTTTAACTCATAAGTTACCAGGTAACAAATAATAAAATAATCTCATGTTTAAGAGCCTAACCCTGTTTGCCCCCATATTTTTTAAGAGAATTTGTTTGTTTTTAGACTTCAAACAACTATAGAATATTTGTGCATGTTGGGGAAATTTTCCCAGTATACACAAAGTTAATCCTTAAATCCAGGAAAGAGTACCATTCAAGTAGAGAAAAAATTTCAAAGGGAAAAGTAAATGGAGTTATAAAGTTCATCAAATGATTCATTAAAATCAGTACTAAATAATTCTATGCTTAATCATCTTCCTAGCTTCCTAAATTTTGAAAGTAGCTGAAAATGAAAAAAAAAATGACTGGTTCAAGCATTGATTCTTTTAGTATTCTTTCCTTATCATTATTTGTGTAGGCATTGAAAGTGTTTTATTTGATAAGCAGTTTTCATTGCTATTGAACTAAATTTTGTACTTGGGATGAGCTAGCATTTCACTGCAAATTTTATAAATTAAGTCCTTCCTAAGCTGAAATTTGTATAGGAAATATACTTTCAGTTAGTTAGAAATCTGCTTAGAAGAATAACCTCCAGAATTTTTAAATTAATAATACATCCTTGCCTATACTGTTTGTTGGTCAGATTACTTCTCCCAATTAAGAAGCATAGTCTTACATTAGTAATGTAATGGATATATAACATATGACATTTTTCATACTTTATATATAGCATATATATATACACAACATACACAAATACATATATGCATATTTAGCATGTATAAAAATACTTCAGAACTCTGTGGAAAAACAGAATCATGAGTTTACTGTGGTACAAATGAATTTTGAAATCCACAAATATTTTTCTCATAGCACATATTTTCATGAACTTTTTGAAGACTTTTCATAGGAATGCCTTAGAGAATTTTTGCAGCAAAATAAATTCATATTTTAATTCTATTTTCTATAAACTTTTGAAGAACTTTCATATAATGCACATAAAATACACAAATACACACATCTATGTGCCACAACAGAAAAGGCTTTCCTTTTATTATTTATTCCTATCTCTTATTTTTTTTTTGCACTTGAGTGAACATTTCTTTAATGTGAAATTCTATCCATGTTACTCATTTTGCAGAAACCTGGTGCTGAACCTCCAGAGGAAGATGAAGTGACTAAGAGAGTTGACCCTCTACATCAGCTGATTCTTCTGTTTAGTCGAACAGCTCTAACAGAGAAATGGTATGGTTGGGAGGATTTATATGAGACATAGGAAGAACAAATCAAGAAACCCACTTCTGAGTATTCTATGTGTCATGTATTCATGTTTCAATTTCATCTTGTTCTTGGTAAGAGAGAGAGTTATATAAAGATATGGCCCGTCTGTCATACACCTAGAGACCAACCACTCATTCAATTTCAGCTTTTAATACTTACTTATTAGTTCTAGTTTTTCTTATCAACTTTGTAATTAGCTGATTTAGTTGATTCTGATTCTTCTTAGAAAAGGTTTTTTGTCTTTACTGCAAACAGCCTTAATAAAGAAAAAACAAATTGCAGTACCAAAAGTATATAGAGACCAATGATGACTCAAAATTTCCCGGGTAGATTGTGTCTCCATTGTGCAGCAGATCTTAGGAACCTTTAGTGGTCAGGTGAGCCATCATCTCAATTTCCAAGTTTATTTTAAGGACGTTGCCCATTTGTCTTATCTTTGGCAGTCATAAAAATCCACCATAGCTAAAAAGGGCAAACCTCTATGGAGTTAAATGAGATGTACACTCTTGGACCCAGTAATGAAAATGTGCTCAGCATCTGCTCATTACAGGGGACACTGCATAGGTTGTTTGCAGCCAGGACCTTGCAGAAGTGCTGACTTTACCTACGTCCCTGCTCCAGGCCTATCCTGTTCCTGCAGAGCCTGGGAGATGGTGTAACTACCAACCCATGTCCACATAGGTCTTCTCAGAAGTCCTGAACAGTCCCTTGACCTCTTTGCATGCCATGATGATGTACATTTCTCCCTCCTAGCTAATGTGATCCATCATTTCTCTCACTCTCTCTCTCTCTTATTATTTCCTGATTAACAAAATCATCTCATCCCTAAGCATAGAGCAACTCTGTGTCTGGCATTGTCAGGTAATGAGGTGTTTCTCCTATGTGAATTTTTCTCATGGCTGAAACTGCTAAAATAACTGTGCGTATGTTAGGTGTTTTTATAGAAATCTTTCTTTTTGTATTAATGGTTTCAACACTTTGCAAAATAAGTTAATAAATGTTAACCATTCTTGATTTTTAAGAACCATTATTATGAGCATCTTATTTTTTATGGTAATATTATAATTAGGGGAGACTCTCCATCAAATGCTAAATACCACTTTTGCTGTCAAAAGCTCATACCTCACTTAAATTTTACAATTTCAAGAAAATTTAAGTTATTATATTTGTGTGTAATTCAATAGACCATTTGTTATTTTTGTTTAAGACTTGAAGTCCTATTCTGGAAGATAAGGTTGAGACAGCTCTTTAGGAGTTCTGAGTCTTTGATTTCTGATTTTAAGATACTAAATACTTTGAATTGTTTATTTAATTTTAAAAAGTTGTATTTGTTAGAAAAATACAAATGTTATTTTATACATATGTTTGATCTTCAACTTAAAGATTGATTTTTGTTTCTTGTCTTCCGTAGCAAACTAGAGGAAGATTTTTTATATATGGCATATGCAGATATTATGGCAAAGGTAAAAGAGTTCTCTCTCTGATTTTAATGTTTAATTTTAATAAAGAAAAATCATTTTCACTTGACAAGGGATAAGAATCTGTACATTTCTGAATTAAAACAAAACATTGCTAAATCTTAGAAACAAGTGGCATTAATCTCAACTTTTCAGTTGTGTGAATCTCTGCTCTAACTTCCTTGATGGGTAATTACTGTTTCCTACATTAGCATTTTATATATGAGGAGCTCACTGATCTTGTAAACATTCATTCATTCAACAAATGTTTGCTGAGCACCAAGGTATTGAGAATAACATGGTAAAGAAAATAAAACTGAACGCATCCTATCTTCTTGAAGTTTATTATATCAGGAGGAAACTAAAATTGAAACAAATGATTATTAGAAATTCTGATAAATCCAATGATAGAGGAAGTATTAGGAGTATTGGGAACAGGTTACATGGCAAAATAATGAGTCCTGATTAAAGAAATTATTGACTGTTGAAAGATGAGTTGACTATAAAAATAGTAACATCTAGTATTTACTGAACTAGACCGGGCTGAGGCTTAGATCCCAGAACTCCATCTTGGTCTCCCATGTGGGTGCAGGGCCCCAAGCACTTGGGCCATCGTGCCTTGCTTTCCTAGGTGCTTTGCAGGAAGCTGGATCGGAAATGGAGCAGCCAGGATGCAAACCTTCACTCATATGGGATGCTGGTGTCATAAGCAGCAAACTAACCTGCCATGCCACAACCCCATTATTCATATTATTTTTTTTATGTTTTTCTTTTACTTTCTCTATCTCATGTGCCTGTTGATGGATGGAGCATATTCAAATTTGCCTCCCTGCTTGGGATACTCTCTTCCTTATCCAGAATCTACATGTTCTGATCCAGAAAGTGCAGTCCTGGGCTTCAGGCCTAGTAACTCCCTGTTTACTTAGCATTTTCATTTATATTACATCAGTGCAATTGATGAGCATTATCCTGTATCTGTGAATCCTTCTATTTCCATCTAGTATAATAAAATGTTGCTACAGATCTGGTAACAAATCTCTTATGGTTGCAGTGCCCTCCCATGCCAATCAGTAGAAGTTCAGCCCTCTATCCACCATGAAAGGGCTGCAGATCT
Organism: Oryctolagus cuniculus; assembly: GCF_964237555.1. Classification (NCBI taxonomy): domain Eukaryota; kingdom Metazoa; phylum Chordata; class Mammalia; order Lagomorpha; family Leporidae; genus Oryctolagus; species Oryctolagus cuniculus. The sequence continues at coordinate 59,978,350 of NC_091444.1, read as the reverse complement.
GATTCCTCACTCTGTATCCACCCTTGCAAACATGGTCATATGCCTGTTACTCTAAATTGAAATGGTGGTGCTTGGTACAGATTTGTTGAATAAATGAAGGAATGTTACAGACCTTTTAGAATTTATCATTGAGGGGCCAAGAGGGATCACATTTTGAGCTTCTCTCTCATGTCCATTTATTCTCCATACCAAGAGTACTGTGACTCATTGAATTGAAAGTGTTTTCTTGATTTGTAACATATATTTCAGCATTTTCCTCTATATACTCACTGACACACTGAGTACTTACCAAACATTAATAACTTAGAGGTGTTGGAACAATCAAACATTGAAGAACCAGGAGTTCTTCCTACTGTAGATATTGGAGGATGATTGACTTCCTTTGATCACTATAATTCAAAATGATAATATTGATAATAGCTGAGATTTTCTAAAAGTTTATTAATTTTTGCCTAACTGACAAGCAAATGTAAATACAATCATACTTCAGAAAGTTCACAGAAAATAGGATTAAAAGATTATTTGGGCACAAAACATTTTGAAATCCATTTATAAGGAGGTCTTTAAAAAGTCCATGCAAAATGTATATTATGGAAATAAGCATATATTTGAAAATTTCTGGACCAAAATGACCTAAATTCCATTTACCACAACTGTTTGATGTACTGTTGTATTAACTCCTGTGATCCTCTCAAGAACCTGGGCACTGTTTTTCTTATCCCCATCTTAATATGAGATGAGACACCGAGAGATGAAGGATTTTGCCCAAACCTAAACAACTAGTACCTGACAACCTCAGGGTTCAAATCAGGCATTCTGCCTCTTGAGATCACAGTCCTAAAAACTGCTTCTTTAGCAAGAAAGTTTAAGCTGTGCAAAATAAGTAAGAATATATGTATGGCTTAACACAACTCTTTTACCATTTTGCCCCCAAATAATGGACTAACCAGTTTTATCATTTTCATGTATATAGAATAAGATGAATAACAGAATTTCACTTCCTTCTTTTGGGACAAATGCAATAAAATTGAAGCTAAAATTAGGATTATGATAATCATTTTAATTAGCATCCACTACTTTCTTAATTTTAATTAATATGCATTGCATATAGTAGTATTAGTTTATTGCAGTTGGTTTGAACAAGGCAAATGCATGAATAAGTAATATGTGTAGTTTGATAGGGACTTTGTAATTATCTGTTATGTATTAAATTGATTGCATTTTAATTTTATACAAGTACTATATAAGATATTTTCTTAAGTGATAAATTTATTTTTGGTATCATCTAATATATCTGATATATACAAACAATGTTAATGATAAAATATAAATGATTTCACTTCCATATTAAATAATTCTTGTGTACTTTCTGTCTCAGTATTTTCCTCTCTATTTTTTGTTTTTTGCATGTATCAGAGTTGTCATGATGAGGAAGATGATGATGGTGAAGAAGAAGTGAAGAGCTTTGAAGTAAGACCAGTCTTTCTGGATTTGTCTTTTCTTTTTCTGTTTTGAAACATTGTTTCATAGCTTGTAACTGACATTTATGTTTCTTGCTTCATGGCTTATTGCAGCTTATTGTGTCAAGGAAGTGCATGTCAGAGCTGGATGGACAAACCTGAGTCCTAACATTTGCTGCAGTTAAGACCAAGGCACATAGAGTAGTTAAATAACAAAACGCAGCCCATATGTTCAGAATGAGTGTTGCCGAGAAGCCCCAGAGATGAGTCTGCTTCAAAATGTTCTCATCTCAGTGATATTGTGTTCGGAAATTCCCACCAGATCTGGGAGGAAAACATTTATTGAAGAACAACATGACATCAAGTTTTGAATTAAACCTTTGGCTTAATATTTTGTTCTGAATTGAAGTCTTAAAGATTTGGCCTCTTTCGACTTCTGCCCAATTAGGTCACTCATTCCATGTACATATGTAGATGATGGCACACGATGCAGTTTGCTTGCATGAGGTAGGAGTGCGTATATTCCTAGGACTATATTCTATTTTATCATTATTTTATGAATGATCTTAGTCTTTAAATATCCCACATAACTTGAAATGCTGCTTAATGTTGATTAGCAAAAGGAAAGTTAATATTATTGCCTCCTTTGGCTTACACTGTACTTTTGCTTTCTGTGAAAAAAAAAAAAAACTCTTGCTAACTACTTTTCTTTTCTTTTCTTTATTTATTTTGTTTATTTTTTAGAGTTTTCAAAAAGAAATTGAGTGGAAGGAAATAGAAATTAGATTTTTTTTCCTATTAATTTAATGTCTAGACTTTGAGTTAGAAGTCTGGAATTCTTCAGTAGCCAGCAATGAGTCTTTAATTTTGGCGGACCCACAAAAATATATAGGTGAGAAATGAACTGAGAGCAGTCAGTATGCTTTCAAGACAATTTGTATAAGCATCCCTGCAGTATTGAAGTTGATGTGCACAAAATATGTTAAAACAAAGTAACTTGAGGATAATCCATGACTATTGCTGGCTGAGAACCATGTCATAGGAGTCATTTCCTGTGTGACACTATAATCTATTCTAATGTATGTATGCTCTGTTCTCTAATCCATCTTTATTGTTAAGAAATGGAGTTAATCAGAATGAGTGTGAGCAGCAATTAATATTGTTTTCTGAAGTGCACACCATTTATGGTCTATTGGCTGTCTTTAGAGCAGTTGTTTATTGCTATTTTGCTTCTTGTCCTCATCCTTCCTTAAGGTCACAGGATCCCAACGCAGCAAGGTAAAACTATATATGTGTGTATTTGTCTGGGTCTCAGTTTCAGTTTCTTGTGACATTTACCTTTGTTAGACCCAACATCTTGGACTCTTTTGTAATTAAAGATCTTGAAAATCTTTCTACAATTTTAGAGCTCCAGTGTAATTGGTCTCTTCAGGATCTTTCCTTGACATGAGTTTGTTCTTCTTACAGTTTAAATGACTCAGAGCCTACAATTCTTCAGGTTAACTTTGAACTGCATTACTCTGCTGGGGTAAAAGAATCCAGTCCTTCAGTTAAAAAACATTTATCTAAGGACTTTTCAGTGCAACCTCTGGCCACATTCCTCTTGATATTTTTTTCTTACTACTTGAAAACAGACATGATACCTCCTCACCCCTGATGAGACTGGAAAAAAGTCGATTTTTCCATTGGGCTATAACTACTTTCAGTTAGTAACCTGAGGTTACATTTTATGGTTTTAATATTGATCCTGACTGGCACTTCACTGAAAAGAACTAGACAACCTTTTCTATCTCTTATTATTTTAAATATTTGATCCAGAGAATTTGTCAAGAAAAACTATTTCGGTGTAGAATTTTTTTTTTTACTTTGATGTGGATTCTTTTAAGCTTATATTTTTGTCTAAATGAGGTTATTTAGTTTGGAAACTGATCATAAACATCACAGATCGATAGATACAGTTTTTTTAAAAAAAGCTTTTCAGCTTATAAATATAATTTTTATACTTTGTCTTCTGTAGGAAAAAGTGAGGCATTTTCTGTTTAAATCTGTTTAGGCTATCATAAAACATATGCTAAGAATAAGCTGAAAATTATAAATCACTGTTACATTTGGAGGAACATATTGTTCCCATAACATATCATGATCCTGTAAATTTTTGAATTTGAGATCATGCAGATTCTATAAGATATATCTCTGATCTGAAAGATAAAATGGTTAATGACATATGATGGACATGACAACAATATTCAGGGGACTTACATAATACATAATTAGTAATTAGTAATAATTGATTTTTATCACTGATTTTCTCAGATTTCCTATGAATTGATAAGGGACGAAAACATGAAAATGTCTCCTAACATCAACCAAATATTTAATTTCCTACTTAGACAAAAAGTTCCTATCCAAGAGTGTTTTGACAATTGTGCAAGGAGAGTAGATTAGTTAGCCTAGCAGGAGAAGGTGTTCCTAGTCAGGGAAAGCATTTGACTTTAAAAGAGGGAACAGTTTTAGCTAGATCCAAAAGTATACCTAATTTAGTACACAGGGTCAAGTTTAGTGAGGTCAGAAATGTTCCTAATTCAGGAAGAGAATCTGGGAGTGGCTAGCAGTGGGATCATATGAGGATGCAGGACAGGTTAATGACAAGGAATCAAGTGAGGTATGGGGCCTGAACATGGAAATAAAGGACTACCTGTGGATTTAGAATGGTCAACAAGCTCACATGATAGCGAAACCTGACAATTCCAAAACAGAGGATGTGGAGCAGCAGCTGTGACTGTCCTGTTATGTGACAAGATTTCAAAGTCACTGACAATTGCCACTGAATCAAAATAGACCAACTCTGGGGATTTTCACCTCCTAACCAGTTGAGCCAGTCCTTTTGCTGCTCTCCATGTGATTTGGGACTGCAACTTAGTGTTTACTTTTGCCTGGTGTATGTATCATGCTACTTTTGAAAAAGGGAACACTCTGAAGCAGGTTGGTTATTAAATCTACTGTAGTCTCTGCTTAAATTCTTTATCTGTAAGGCATTCAACAAAGACATTGAGAAGAAGAAAGAAGCAAATATAATAAAAGTGGTATTATAAGAAAAATTTCCATGAGGAATACAGTAAAACCAAAGAGGCACATAAAATAGCAAATTGAAACCAAAATGCCAAGTCCTTGCCAGCTCTTTCCTTCTATCACAGATGTTTTATTGCTGTGATCCTGTTAAAACTTCTCTGATTTAACTTGATGATTTACATCCCTGCTTTGTAATATATGTAAATATGCTTGTCCTAGAGCTCTTTATTTAATGGCTTTACTGCATATTTAGTAATTATTTTACAGTTGGGACTACTTTAATATTAAGATCATAAAAAGGACAGTGAAATCTTATAAAGAAGCCAATATTAAGTGAAAAACAATTATTTTACTAGTTACCTGAAAACTTAATTGTTGCCATTGAGTGCTTTATTTAGCTTTTTGATTTTCATGAACAAGACAAGTAAATAATAATGTTTCAAATCAAATAACACATTTTTCAAGCATGATAGGTTTTTCTTACACATAGTATCAAAGAACTTTGGGACCACAGACATTTTTGAAATACGATTTTGCAAATATGTGAAAATATTTTTCAGATGGTCATTTCTTCTGTTGTCCTTATATAAAACCTGAGGGTGCAATATTAAAATGATGATTCGGTGGAAGAAATTTTGTGGAAATGTAAGGAATATAAAAATTTCTCTTAAACATATAAATTAATGATATTGGAACTTAGGTAACTGGGAGAAATGGAGCATTAACTTATCTTCCAGGTCATCTTTCTCAAATATTAGATAAGTTGAATATCTTTTGGCAAATGACCAATTTCTGACTACAGATGAATTGTCTCATGAGTTATAAGGTCCTATTATTCTGTACAGTTGACTGAAGAAAATTCCTTTAGTATTAAATTCTAAATATGCCTGTGGCAAAGCTGGCATTCCGTAACAAAGACTTAGGGGACTAACATATTCTCTCCCATGTGGGCCTCAGACATAACTAAAATAACATGATACCTGTCAAAGCTCAGACTAGTACCCAGCTCATATGCCAAAGTAGGTACCAATAAGTATTGAAGAATCCGTTTAGCTCCCAAATGTCATAAAGACTGACATTACATAGCTCTATCCCAGTGATTAAAGAATTTCCTTCAAGCCTTTCCAATGATCTAATTGTGAAGAGTTCAATATTTTGGTAATTCTTCAAGAATGAATTGACTTTAAAATGAACAAACCCCCAAAGGCTACTTAATTTAAACTTTGAATGTGCTTATTTAGTACTGTTCATAATAACACAGTAATTTAAATTAATAGGACTTCCTAAATTATTGCAAAGAAAATCTTACATGAATAAAAGTTGAATGCAGACCTGCAAATACAAAATATTGAAGCAATTATTCCTTTTATGAAGAAAACTTGAAATTCTTTAATTCCTACTGCAAAATGTATATGATATCCAAAATATGCACTAAAGCATGAAGATTGGTTGTTACACGGTTGAATCGTAGACAACAAAGAGTTGAAGAATTTGAGAGGCCTGTGTTCTTGAATACTCAGGCAATCTTCCAAGTGAATTTTAAATATGAAATTGACATAAAGTTATTTTTGATCTGTTGTCTTAGACCAGGTTTTCTAGAAAATAGGTAAAAAAGGAAAAATCATGAGCATATCATCTATAAGTTCTCTTCCATATCCATTCTCTTATTGCTCACAAGAAGTTCCATTTCTTCATATTTTCTGTCTGTACTTAGCAACTCCGCCAGGAAATCCCTGGGGAAGTCACAGCCACCTTGGGTGGAGTATGTGTAGTGTCCAGGCCCGGCAGTCTCTGCTTATCTATCAGCATGGGGTCTCCTCAGTGAGTGGTGTTGGTGGTAGCAGCCAGCTTCCATAATCACTGTATCGTGTGAGCCATTTCTAGTGCCATTCTAACTCAAAGACAAGGCAAGTGGCCAAGGCTTGGCGAGCAGGGAGTTCAGTGGAGATGGAATACTGACCCGAGTACAAGAAATATTCCTGGAAAGCACAGTCCTGTATATTGTATTTTGATAGTTCATGCAAATGAATACGTGGACCTAAAGAGCAAGCAGTCTAGAAGTCATATACAAAACTGTTAGTTTTTCATGTATATAATTTTGGTTGTGTGTGCTATCAGTTTTAAAATATTACTGTTGAAGCTTATACTCGAATAAATTAAATACAATAAATATGAGACAGCAGTTTTTTAAGGGCATACACACTTGGATGGACTGCTTTTTTTTGACACTCATTTCCTCCATGTAACTGTGTGAGATTAACCCTCATTTTTCCAGTATAAACTGGGGCTAATTTTAGTAACTAAATAATAGCATAATTATAAAGGTTAAATTAGTTAATGTATAAAAGGCTCTCAGAACATTGTCCTCCACATAACAGGCTCTGTTTTAGTATTGGCCGTTATTACTGCATATAAGTATTTTCACTTTCCCTACTGTCAATGTAAATAACAAATGGAGAGAGAGTGTCTAAAGGTAATGAATTTGTTCAAAGATGCACATTTCAGTGGGAATATACGTGATGTAGTCATCTCTGTGTGTATTCAGGGAGGCAATAGGAGACGACTCTGCAGATAAAATGAGGAGGCTTACATAAGTTACTGTGAAGCAATTGTCATTGGCGACTAGGGTTGCTAACAGGGGTGGCATCCGTCCAGGGTCAGTTGGGCAGTTCTTGGGCAGATGTTCTCACAGATGTATTTTCTATGTCAGGCCGTGGCGGTTCTTTGTGTCAAGCTGTGGTTCTGGCAGAGTCTTTTGGGATAGTTCTTATTGTCAGATGTGCATACAGGAAGTCCTCTCCTTCAAGAATTCCTGATTTAAATATTTATTTTTGCTTGGATTTGACACAAAATATACCATTTTGATTCTGACAGTTTTCACACAATGAACAAAACCAGTCAGGTAAACCTATAGAGGAACTTTTACAGCATGGTGAGCACAGAACTCCACACACAATGCAGGAGACCTCTGAGCCTTAGCGAGTCATGTTAATTACTCTAATCTCAGCCTTTTCTTAGAAGGAAGAGCTTGGAACTGGATGTCCTCAGGGGTCAAATGCACCTTTACACATTGTGTGGTTTGCAGTTCATGCATTAGTTCTTTTTCAATTTCTAAGGTGATTTCCTATTTGGATAAATTGCTGATAAAGACATGGAACTGTTCATCACTTTTTTCTGAAATTGTGTGGAAGTTTGAAAAGAGAACAAATTCCATCATTTTTAGAATAAAAATGTTACAATGAAAATGGTTTATAGAAAGTAATATCTTGGTTCTGTACATACCTGTGTATCTCCACCCTTTTCTGGTTTAGTATTTAAAATGGTACATAATAGAGTAATAAAAAAAGGTGTAGAAGGACTGACGGTTGAACCTGCCAGGAATGCGGGTGGTGCAGAAAGCCATGTGATAGTGTCTTGTCGGCTTGCTGCTGCTCGTCAGCACATTTTAATACAAGCTTCCCGGAGCCAACTTGAAATTACATAAATTCAACAGCTGATTGTATCAGTCAAATACATATAATTTATTTGTGCAGATGAAACAAAAATTTCTGAAGTTAAATCCAAGGGAAATGGGTGCTAGCATGAAACATATCCTCAACAACTGAGTCAAAGTTTTTATTTGAGAGTTTGCAGAAGGAAGTCCAGCTCCACAAATGCCATCTGAAGATGGGTTGGCACAGGATGGGAACCAGGTTCTGAAAGAAAGCAAGGAATAGGGAGGGCAGTCTCCAGAAAACTCTTCCTTCCAGAGAAGCAGGGAAAACCAGGGGCTATATAAAGCACTTGACATAGAGCTGTTCCTGGAGCAGAAATTAATAAGCATTTATGAAAACTGAGAATACAGACACTGGAATCTCTAGAATTTGAGTTCTCAAAATCGAAGTAATAAATTCTTACCAACCATTCTATAATGAAAATTATCCTAATGTCTCATTCCTCAAGAATGAATACCACCTGCTGCCATGTTCATGATCTAGCCATAGCTTCATAATATTATTGGTCACCAATTAGCTTATTGTTCTTTTTCTACCCTGGTCAAGTTATTCCAGGGGCGAATGGCCTGCATCAGTCTTGCTTTCTGTATTCAAGGCTGTTTCCAAATAAATAAATAGGGGAATGAAGGTTGTTTAAAATAGGTATTGTGCTCAGGAAAAACCATGTTCCTTCTAATATACCGGCTTTACTTTACTAGTATGGTAAACTCTGGGTTTAGAGTTCCTCATTCTCTCCTCACATTTTAGTTGAATAGTATGCATAATGTTGTCTGGACCCAATAGAGAACTATTTCAACTCAGTTGGATTTTATTGCTTTAGCGTAGTTCTACATCAATTCAAAATATGATCAATTTAGAAGAAACAGTATTCCACCCAAAATGCAAGGATATATGATATTGGACAAAAGTAAGTCATAAAATCACATTATGCCTCGACTAAAGAGCCATCAGCATACTGACCTAAGTACATGTCTCTAGTTAGTGTTTTGTCTGTCTCTGCTTATGTAACAAACTTTGATAGCATTTTTGAAAAGTTTGAGTAGAGACATTTTTCTTTTTGTTAGAGACAGATCATTGGAAACGATGTTCATTCTTTTGAGAAGTGAAACTGTGGACTATGTTTTACTATTTGACAGTTCAGGAGCCAAGACAATGGGTAATGAGGAAAGATACTGAGGAAAAGTCCCATGAACTAAATCCACACTCTGATCATTATTATCTGTTTGCATATATGTAACTCTAAAGACATCTTGGACTATGTACTAAAAGTAAACTGAATAAACATTTTATACTGTGCTCCATGACTCCTCACACACACACAAATGGCATTTGTAATAGTTCAGCTTAGTTGTGATCACAAACAGCACGATACCTCATTATTTTGTGCTTTCATTCATGCATTATGGATTTCTTGAGTACCTGTTATAAGCAGGAAACTAAGCAGTTTATGGGTATTGGCGTTGCAGGTACAACAAAGAAACAGCTGTGGCCCCTGTCCTCATGGATCATTTCTTCTGGAAAACTCCAAATAGTTAATATATTTAGGTACATATAGTTCATGTATTTAATACTCTATATATTTAATTTTTTAAAAATGGGAACCATCAATTGTTATAATGTTTTAGGGATTTTCCTGCAATTGTGAGTCAGCTCTATTTAAACATAGCTAATCTAGCTTCAGCAGTTGAAATGCACAGTAAGGTTTATTGAAGTTAAGAATGTACCAAAAATTGGCATTTTGAGATTCGATGATTGTTTACAGTTCTTGTCTGTACTGTTGAGGAACAGTGGTTTTTTTTTTTTTTCTTCTTGTTATTTGTTAAACTCTTTACTTAGTGTAGCGTTATCTTAGGAGTATAAAGTAAACTGAAAGTAGATCTTTGTAAAAATTAAGAGAAGGGATAGGAGAGAGAGGAGGAGGAAGGGTGGGAGGGAGGATAGGGAGGAAGCGATCACTATGTTCCTAAGTCTGTATATGTGAAATACACAAAATTTCTATTCCATAAATAAAACAAGAAAAGCTAGAAAATTTTAAAAACAAAATGGGTGTGACTCTTATCCATGCTTTTGTTTTTTCCCTTTTCTTAATTGGTCTCTTTGGGTTGTGAACCAAAGCATTAGTATGGTTTCATTCTTTTTCATCTTTGTCTCCATAGTCATCTGAGTGAAACTTCCGTTGTTCAGTCTTTTTCTTCTTGTAATACTGACACTCACTGTAGGTTCTGGGTGCATTCAAGATATCAAGTAATTATATTTCAAGTTGACTATGACATTAGTAAATTATAGAAAGTGCTTTTTGAAAGAGTTCAGTTGCTAGACATTTCTCTTGTAACTTGCTGTTATATGCAGTTGAAGAGGAAAACAAGAAAATCTTAAAGCAGTTGTTGAAGTCTTAGAAATACAAAGAAAAAAAGCAACTGGGTTCATTGCCATGACACACAGATGATGGATTTGGTAGCCTCTGCCATGATGTGCTCCCATGCCGACTAGATGTCCACATACTTGAGGAAAATCCTGCAAAAAAATTGTGAATATCTTTGCTGTCATCAGAGTGTCTCAGTTTAAAAAATCTTTTCCTCTCTTTTGGGATTAAACTATTTTCTCCATCAAGAAGCCAGGGACAGTTATAATTTATTCTTCTTATTTTAATTTTTTTCACATGTAGAACATGAAGAGCTAAATACATTTTTTCCCTCAGGCCATTCTACTTTTCTCCCTATCAACTGAAAAGCTTGAGGCATTTTTAGACAAAATGGAGGAATACTAACAATTTTATTACAAACTTCAGTCATATAAAAATCAAAAAGCAACATGGAATATCTTTATACAATGCAAGTGATTTGATCATGGGTCTGATTTATGAACACAGTTGACCTTGAAGAAACTCCTGTCCATCTTTTAGGATAACAACTGATAATTCTTGGCTGCTTTTGGCAATGAGAACTTTTTGCCTAAGGGAAAATCAAATAGTGGAGCTTCTTTTTTTTTTTTTTTTTATTTCTATCAACCTTTCTCTCTAACCTTGGAATAACTTGAAATCTAAAATGTAGGTTAAAGGTAAGAAATAGTGTTTATTTAAGATGTTTACACAGATTATGAAATCTGGCTTGGAGGAGGCCTGCTGCTTTTAAAAAGTGCTTTCAAGATGCCATTACCCTGGCTAAGATACACTTAAAAGACCTATCTATAGTTTGGTTAGAAAAGTTAATATATCGTCAATTTGAATTGGAACAAATTTTTTATCTGTCCACATAATCCACTGTTTTCTTGAAGTATTTCATGGCCTAGCTTTCAAAGTTTTATTGTTTTATGTCATGATAAAATTTCCTAATGACAAAACTAAATTATAGACTCAAAAGCAGTTCTCAAAGGACAAAGGACTAGAAAGAAATAATAATAAATAGTAATATGCAGTATAATAATATTAAAGACAGCTTCCAGCTCAATTTAACAAACAGTAAATTCAAGAAAGAGACTGACCTGATCCATTTTTATGAAATATAGATTTTTCTGCTTCTATATCAGCATAGGTTTTCTGCTCAGTGCTTTTTTTTTTAATGAGGCTAATTTTCTCTGAAGTATTTATTACTGAAATTTAAATGCCATATAAGAAAAATGAGAGTGACTTTTGTCCAGGGAGCTTATTTTTAATATTTATTTATTTATTTATTTATTTATTTCAAAGACAGACTGAAAGGGAAGAGAGAGAGAGCGAGAAAGAGGTCTTCCATCTACTTGTTTACTTCCCAAATGGCTTCAACAGTAGGGGCTGAGCCAGGCCAAAGCTTAGAGCCAGGAACTCCATCAGTGACATATTGGTTGTGAAAACTCAAGTGTTTGTGCCATCATCCGCTACTTCTGTGGTGCATTAGCAGGGACCTGAATTGAAAGTGGAGCAGCAGGGACAAGCCAGTCCTCCAATATGGGATGTGGGTGTCCTAAATAGAGGCTTACCCTGCTAGGCCACAACACCTGCCTCCAGGGAGTTCATTTTTAACGAAGGTAACTTGATATTGTATTTCTTTATATTTTTGAGGTCCATGTACCATGCATAATTTCAGTTACCAAAGAGGATCCTGAGAACTTAGAGTATGTTCTGTAAAATTGTTCTGGCCAATCTTTAAACTCATCTACCCACTTTTAGGGCACAAATGGCAAGTTATTTTGTTCAGGTTTTCTTGAGAGTGTGTGGTATGCTGCCATCTTCCGTCTTCTGTGGTCTCGTGTTAATTGTCTTCGTATGTTCTGTTGGGTCCCTAGAAAAATTATCCTGATTCCCTTGCATCTTTAGTTAATGAAAATCATAGGGAAATTCTGTAAGCGAATAATTTCTTCTCTTTTTCTTGCTGAAAAATCTTCCATAGAAGGAGTTGGTTTAGCTGTAGGTGAAAGTTCCATTATAGCTCTGGCAATGGTAGTAAAGTAAAAGATTGTTGGGTCTAAAAGGAAGAATGAAATGTTACTCATCAATTATAAAAACACCTGAAGAGCAGACGAAAGGGTCTTCTTTCAGTTTTTCTGAAACTGTGTTGTAATGACAATATGGTTTTGTGTGTCTGTGTGGTTTTGTTTTCGTTTTGTTTTTGACTTCACAGGAAGAGGTTTAAACATGAAGGCAAACTTTTGAGATGTTAGCATGGCTACATATAAAGCAAAGCTGCCTCTTTTTTTTCTGTTCTCTGCTTCCATTTAGGCCTATCACATAATTTAAGAAAAAATAAAATTTAACCACAGGAGTTTTAACTATAGTGTGAAAAAAAACCCTGATCAATTTTGTTTTCGCAGCACGATATTATCAAAGATTTAAGAAACAAATTTGCCAGCCTCGGCGAGAACTCTCTGGTAACAGCATAAATGTCTGTGTTGGTTGCTTTTGATTTAAAGGTTTCTTTTTTCATTTGTTTGAGCCCATTTCTTTCCCCCTTCCTTTTAGTTTCCTTTATTTTTCATATTCTGTAACTAGCAAGCCTTCATTTTTTAAACCTCTTCCATCTTCCAGTGTCTATTTTCCGTACTTTGGATGGAAAGTTTATGGCAGCAAAGCTGTCACTCTGGCTACCTCTGCTGCAGCTCTTCCTGCTGTTAGGTCATATATGTTTTGGCCGTTGTGTTTATGGACATGATACTAATTAACTGTTTCATGTCCCATTGACTAAGCTTCTCTACCACGCCATTTGATGGACTCGCTGTCACAGGGCTCTATGCAACTTTCATTCTGCAACTTATACTGCTTAGTTCCGTCTCAATTCTCCAGCGAGCTGGATTGCTCAAGTGAATGGTCATACCAGTCTTGAACTTGCTGTGCCTTTATATTTTATTCTTATTTTCTTCTTTTTGTTTTTAGTGATAGCTTAAGTGGAACAGAACAAACTCCAGCCATTGCTCTAGCAGCACCATGCAGTATCGTTTGTTACCACCAGAGATTACAAAATATAAAGGCACATTGCATCTTGATTCTTTGGGGCTGACTGGGGAGATTCCTATCATGAGCCACTATGTAGTTGAAGCCTACCTTTTATCCATATCAGCTTTCAATTTTGCTTAAGCTCTAAGATGTCTCAGTTAATTTCTTTTTCCTGTGATTCAGTGATAACTTGCAACTCGAGCCATTTGCTGAGCAGTATCAAGTTATGGCCATGACATGGGAGATGATTCAAAATGTGACAAACTTATGCACAAATGTGTACATGAGAAAGTGCACTTTTCAATGATGAAGTACAAAACTGTGATACAGGCTTTGGACTAATAAAATAACTAAAATTGAGAAAAATCTATCCTGATAATCAAGTACCAAAAGTATATCGAGACAAATATAAAGGGAAAAAACCAAAGAGTTGAAAATGTTAATATCGGTTTAATAATAATGTCGGTGATGAAATGGTCCATAATGTTGTCATAGAGCCCATACATGAAGAGATGACTCAAACTATGGTCTATAGAACACTGCTGTGCTTACTGATAGCCACAACATAAATGGTTGGGATTTGTGTTCAGGAAAAAGAAATGGAAAAGCAAAAACTTCTCTACCAGCAAGCCAGACTCCATGACCGCGGGGCCGCCGAGATGGTGCTACAGACAATCAGTGCCAGCAAAGGTGAGATCGCAGCTCCACTCAACACACCTGCTCCTGAGGCTTCCTCACCGTCTCCTGGTCCTCATTCCATTCCTACTGACTCAGTCCCCGAGTTTCTGCTTCCTGGCTGTATGGATGGCAGTTCACAAATACTAACTCCCTTTATGTACACAGTACAAGGCTTTTTTTTGTTTTTAAGAATCTTACTAAAAACAATTTATTTCTGTTCTTCAAGTTTTGGAAACTGTATCATGACTAATATCTAGCTCACTGATCATATAAATTAGGGCCAGGCAAGTTCTTGCTAAGGTAAAGAGTAAACATTTTCAGCTGTATGGGTCTTGCACTCTCACTCTGACATAGTGACATTAAAGAGAGACCATAGGCAAGCAAAAATGTAGGACATGTGCCAATAAAATTTTTTCTGCATAAATAGGTAACAAACTGTATTTAACCCTCAGACTAGAGTTTGCTGATCCTAGGTTTGAATGTATAGGTATTTTAAATGAATTTTTTAAACAATTAAAGTACTTTTGAATATCTCAGGAGCCACCAATTTCAAGATGATATTTGATACATTAGTAATATCTTCTATTTGAAATCATTCTTAGTGTAATTTGTAATATAATATAAAAGTAATGGTGATACATTCTGTTATGAAGGACCCATCTCCCTAAATTATAGGAATTGATTTTAAATCGAAGAACATAAATAAAAATAACATATACTAAGTTATAGATAACCAGTTGGATTTTAAAATTTTGTCATTATTATGAGTATCTTCAAATTGAGAATAGTCATCTTAGAAAAGCTGAGACTATATAAACATTCATAAAAAGTAATGGAATAATAAAAGCTACTCAAATATAATATCCTTGAATGATGAGGAAAATAAAATTTTCTTAAAGTTTTAATAACTCATTTATTTTGTATTTTTTAAAAAGATATATATTTATTTCTAGAGTAGGAGTTACAGAGAGGAGGACAGACACACACACAGAGATCTCTCATCTACTAGTTCACTCCTCAAATGGCCACAGTGTCTAGCACTGGAACAAGCTGAGGCCAGGAGCCAGGAGCTTTGTATAGGTCTCCCACATGGGTACAGGGGTCCAAGCACTTGAGCCATCTTCTGCTTTTTTCCTAGGCATTAACAGGGAGCTGGATTGGAAGTGGAACAGCAGGACATGAACTGGCACACACATGGGATGCCAGTGTTGCAGGCGGTGGCTTTACCCACTGTGCCACAACATCAACCCCTATGTTAGCATTATTTTAATAAATATGGCTAGTTTTGATGATTTCAGGTCTCAGTATTTCAAAATTATTTATTTCTCCTTATTCCCTTTGTTTATGTTTTCATATAGTTTAATTCTTGAATATTTTACACAGAATCTCTTAAAATGTTGATGGCAAAATAAGGATTATTGTTTTAATACCAGATGATTCAAAAATTAGTGGAAAATGTATATTATGGAAAACTTATGCATAGATTTCAAAATTATTTTGCACCAAAATAAACTTATCTTTAAATTCCATTTTCCCTTCCTATGAACTTTTCCCTTGCATTGTTGGTAAATAAGTCAGTCTGTCTCCCTTTTACCATTATACAAACCCATAGGACATAATAGTAATTTTAAAAATTCACCTATTGAGGTAGAATAGGTTAACAGAGCAGGTAAAACAATATAAGGAATGCTATTTTTAAAATATTTTTCAGGTGAAACTGGGCCAATGGTAGCTGCCACTTTGAAGCTTGGAATTGCAATCTTAAATGGTGGGAACTCCACAGTACAGCAGGTAAGATCTTTCAGCATTCCATGTAATGTACTTTTCAGACAAATGGGTAATATACTAAAATATGTTTTCTGAAGTTTTTCATTTCCCATCTAAAATGTCAGTGTTTTAATTTAGTAGAATACACAAGGGTTAGCTTAGGAAAGAAAAAAGCGATTATGCCATCAGGTCCCAAACCTAAAGATAGCTTGTTGTCAGAATATATGTTAGGCTAAGTATGGCCTTTTACCATGATAGATACATTCTTTTTTTAAAAAAAATTATTTTAGCTTTACATGAAAGTCAGAGTTACACAGAGAGAGAAGGAGAGGCAGAGAGAGAGAACCCATCCCTGGGTTCACTCCTCAGATGCCTACAACTGCTGGAGCTGTGCCAATCTTGTGGGGAGCAATCCGGAATGGACTGAGTTACTGGAATTAAGACTTATTCTATGCATCTGCTCTCCCACAACATGGCGCTGGGAGAGAAGTAAACAGCTTCCGCACAGCTGCCTCCAGTTCAACCAATAAACTGTAGGACTTGCTCCTGATTGGAGAGCAGCGTACTCGGCGTGTGGGCAGCCGAGTTGGGATTGGCGGAGGAGGACTATAAAGGAGGAGAGAGACGGCATGCACGAGGAACATCTATGGGGAACATCTAAGGGGAACATCTAGCTGAAGGAACACCTGTGCAGCCCCCGAGAAAAGCCGGCCGGTGGTGTGCCGCTCCCCTGCGGAAGCGGGGAATGTGGCCAGGGGGAACTGCCCTTCCACGGAGGTGGAAGGGATAGTAGCCAACCCGGGAAGAACCAGCAGCAAACCCGGGGAGGGCCGAGCAGACGAAAGAACAGCGCAGGGTCCTGTGTCGTTCCTCCACGAAGAGGGGGAGCGACAAATCTGAAACCAGAAGCCAGGAGCTTCTTCCAGATCTCCCACGTAGGTGCAGGGGCCTGGGCCATCTTCTACTGCTTTCCCAGGCCATAGCAGAGAGCTGGATCAGAAGTGGAGCAGCCAGGACTCGAACCGGTACCCATATGGGATGCTGGCACTGCAGGCAGCAGCTTTACCTGCCATGCCACAACGCTGGCCCCGACGGGTATTATATTATTTTATTAAGGCATGAGCCACTTTGGGACCATCCTTATATAAAACTGTGGAGCTGTGCTCATGGAACCTGGCAGGGGCAACTAGCTTATTCTAATTCCATAATAACTAAATGAAAATAAAAAATAAAAACATACCTAATTTTTCCAAAATGTTATCCAAAAAATAATTTCTCTTAGGTTTTACTTCAAAAGACCTTCATTGCATTACACACACACACACACATTAAGAATAGATGGATTGGGCTGGTGCTGTGGCACAGCAGATTAATGCCCTGGCCTGAAGCACCGGTATCCCATATGGGTGCTGGTTTGAGACCCGGCTGCTCCACTTCTGATCCAGCTCTCTGCTATGGCCTGGGAAAGCAGTAGAAGATGGCACAAGTCCTTGGGCCCCTGCACTCATGCGGGAGACCTGGACGAAGCTTCTGGCTCCTGGCTTCGGCTCAGCTCAGCTCTGGCCTTTGTGGCCAATTGGAGAGTGAACCATCGGATGGAAGACCTCTCTCTCTCCCCCTCTCTCTCCCTCTCTCTCTCTCTCTGCCTCTCCTCTCTCTGTGTACCTCTTTCAAATAAATAAATAAATAAATAAATAAATCTTTAAAAAAATGGATGGATTGAGAGGAAGTCTCAAAAGATCATATAATATTGTCTAGATAAATCTTTTCTCTCTTAAATTATATTCTCTTACCTACCCTCAGCCCTCTGAGCCACATTTCTTTGTTTTAAAGAGCAGTGTTGCATGTACTTCATTTTTATTGACCAGTAAGCTATCATAACTGCCTCCACAAAATGGATATGTGCTTTGGTACATCTATTTATGCATAAATGCACATGTGTGTATGTGCACATATATGTGTGTATATAAACATGCATGGCATATACTTTGTACCTATATGTTTATATCTATACATGCATCAGCTGTGTGTGTGTGTGCAGGGGGTTCTTTACATATTTTATATTGCTTTTGGCTCTGATTTGTGAAAAAGATTATTGCTAAAACTGTGGCTATTTAACTGCTCCTTATTTATGCAGTACTGATATAAGAACTTCCCTATTTGAGCTTTGGAGAAAAGCAGTAATTTACTTCCTTAAAACCCTTGTGTTAGCCGGCGCCACGGCTCAATAGGCTAATCCTCTGCCTTGCGGCACTGGCACACCAGGTTCTAGTCCCGGTCAGGGTGCCGGATTCTGTCCTGGTTGCCCCTCTTCCAGGCCAGCCCTCTGATATGGCCCGGGAGTGCAGTGGAGGATGGCCCAAGTGCTTGGGCCCTGCACCCCATGGGAGACCAGGAGAAGCACCTGGCTCCTGGCTTCAGATCAGCGTGATGTGCCGGCTGCACCACGCCGGCCACAGCGGCCATTGGAGGGTGAACCAATGGCAAAGGAAGACCTCTCTCTCTGTCTCTCTCTCTCACTATCCACTCTGCCGGTCAAAAAATAAATAAATAAATAAAATAAAAAAATAAACCTTTGCATTGGAGCCAGCACTGTGGCACAGCGGGTTAATGCTGCGGCCTGCAGTGCCAGCATCCCATATGGGTGCCGGTTCTAGTCCCAGCTGCTCCACTTTCAATCCAGCTCTCTGCTGTAGCCTGGGAAAGCAGTAGAAGATGGCCCAAGTCCTTGGGCCCCTGCACTCACATGGGAGACCTGGAAGAAGCTCTTGGGTCATGGCTTTGGATCAGCGCAGTTCCTGCCATCGCGGCCAACTGGGGAGTGAACCATCGGACGGAAGACCTGTGTGTGTGTGTGTGTGTGTGTGTGTGTAACTCTGACTCTCAAGTAAAAAATAAATCTTTAAAAAAAAATAAAATAAAACCTTTGCGTATGCCTTCTAAAATCTTGTATGTACGATGCTCCTTCACTAGTGATGGAGCTACTTTCAGCTATGCCCATTGTAAGTCGAAAAAAGGAGTATTGTAAGTTGAAAATACATGTTTAGCAACAGATAGTTAGACATTGTGTTTATAATAGAATTCTTAATACCAAACTAGTTGCAAAAATCATAAATATGTAAACATTTATGATTATAGAATACAATAAATACTCCTGATCTACTGAACCTCCCAACTTAGCAACACAGTACACTGTAGACTCTTGGTTGCCTCCTCTACCCACCTGCAACTACATATCACCAGTCTGGGAAAAGAGCAAATTTCAAAGTTTGCTTTTTACTGAATGTGCATCACTGTCACACTCCCATAAAATTGAAAAAAATGTGAGTTGAACCATCTTGTATCAGGAACCTCCTGTATTTTACTTGACACATGCAACACTTTTACCTCTATGGGAAATAGCTGTTTTGGTTTTTTTTAACTTGCTTTCTTATGGACTCCTAGCTAATTCTTTTTTTTGAAGATTTATTTATATTATTTGAAAGGCAGAGTTATAGAGAGAAAGGGAAATGGAGAGGGACAGAGAGAGAGAGTGAGAGAGAGAGAGAGGTGTCAATCTTCCATCCATTGGTTCATTCCCAAATGGCTGCAGCAGCCAGAGCTGAACTGATCCAAAGCTAGGAGCTCAGAGCTTCTTCTGGGTCTCCCACATGAGTGTAGGGACCCAAGTACTTGGGCTATCTACTGCTGCCTTCCCAGGCACATTTGCAGGGAGCTAGTTTGGAAGTTTAGCAACCAGGACTAGAACCAATGCCCATATGTGAATTCTGGTGTGCAGGTTGCGGCTTTACCAGCTACTCCACAGCACTGGCCCATATGTAGTGTAATAAGCTGTGAGAGAGAGCTGTGTGTTGCTTTAGCATGCTTTACATTTATGTTTAACCATAGTTTTATCCACAGATCTGGACATCATTCTGAAAACAGAGGAGAAAATTTAATACTCAGATGATTCCTAGATATAGTAATACAAATATAGGAAATTGATTTTATGGCTATAGTGTTAGCATGTGGTAATCACAACTCTCAAATTGGAAAACTGTTCATGGAACTCACTTTTGTTTGAAAAGCTGTAAATAAGAGGTGGATCTTGTTTTGGCTTAAATTGCACTGTTTCTGAATTTCCAAGTACTTAAAGGATGACAGAAAGAGAATTAAAAAATACTATTTGCCCCTTATATTTATGGTACTTTGGGTGTTGTGTAAAGCAACTCTCTTGTTCCAAGCCATGTTTCTGTACTGCTGAACATAGCAATACACAACTCTCTTGCTTTGACAAACTTCTCACTATCTCATGATAAAGTTAACATTAGTATCAGTTGTGTAAACTGAGTATTTTTTAAATTTTATTTAATTTATAAAAGTTTTATATATTTCATACATATACATTAGGAACATAGTGAAACTTCCCGCTCATGCCTGAAAGCTTCCTCCCCCTCCCTCTTGGATTCCCACTCTTAATTTTTATGGTGATCTATTGTCAGTATCCTTAATGATTGTACAGTTAACCCTGCTCTAGGCAAAGGAGTTCAACAAATAGTTTTATCATTTCAGAATAGAAAGCATGTTTTGTTTCTATATTTAGTTAAAAAAAAGTGTGCTCAGTGGCCATTGGTTTCTATATTTCTATAGAAAATGCTTGACTACCTCAAGGAGAAAAAGGATGTGGGCTTCTTTCAGAGCCTCGCTGGACTGATGCAGTCATGTAGGTAAGAATATGCTTGCTTTGTTTTGGTTCTACCCAGTGGTTATAGTTTTTCAAATAATTGATTTGTGGGAAGAAAGTGCTTCCACCTGCTGGTTAATAGTTTAAATGCCTACAAAAGCCCCAGGTGAGGCTAGGGACCAAAACCAGAAACGAGAAAACAGTCCAGGTCCTATGTGGGTAGCTGAATCCTAGTTTCCTGAATCATCAGTGCCGCTTCCCAAGGTCTGCATTAGCAGGCAACTGGAATCAAGAGCTGGAGCTGGGAATCAAATTCTAATATGGAATATGAGGGTCTTAATTGCTGTCTTAACTGTGGTTATGTTTTCTTTTCAAGTGTTTGTTTTACATGCTGATGATAATTTGACAAAAATGAGTTTTCAATGGTTAAAAGTGAGACAATAGGCAGTATCTTGGTTTTAGGGTGTAAGTCAACTTTGAATTATCAAGTTACTCAAAGTTAATAAAGTTTTAAAATGGTCTTCCTGGAGGAGGCATTTGGCCTAGCACTTAGTCTGTGTCCCACATTAGAGTTCTTGGATTCCTGGGTTCAATTCCTTTCTTTGGCTCCTAACCAATTCCAGCTTCCTGCTGATGCAGTAGTGGTGCATGGTTCAGTGGTGGTGGTTCAAGTAGTTGGGTTGCTGCCATGTACCTGCATGTACCTGGAAGACCTGAACTGAGTTCCTGCTTCTGACTTCACCTTCTGCCCCACTTGTAGATACCTGGGGAGTGAACTAGCCCGCAGGAGTTTGCTTATGTGTATTCATATTCATTCTCTCTCTCCCCATCTAGTCCTTTCCTCCCTCCTTCCCTCTCAAAAAATATTTTTTTCATGTTTAACAATCTGTAATTCAAATGTGAAAGTTCGATACAAGCCATTTGTAGGGCTTGGGATTTGTTGCTCCTTTGAAAAACAAGAATGAGAAACTACAAAATAAAAGATCTTTCTACTTTTTAAAAATGTTCAAGGAATGGATAAATCATGGGGCCACGAAAGATCCATTAATAAAACCCACTTTTTCCCCTCCCAGTAGTCTTAAACACATTCTACAATCTTAGCTACATTTTTCTAAGTGAAAAGAATTTATAGTTCAGCTTTGCTTACATAACCATTTGAAAATACGTAGCACCAAAGCCTGCTTCCTGTAATACCAAACAAATCATGAAACTATTTCAGTATTTGTTTCTTCTTTTTAATATAAGGGGGAAGTTATTTGTAGAAAGCAATATGTGGCCTCCACTTATATTTCCCAGAAATGCCATATGCCATTCAAAGTCCTAGACGCTCTCAAGCCTTCAAAGTGGAATTCTTAGCCTAATGTGCATAGGAACATGAATGGCAGAGTTGAAAATCAATATTATAACTATTTTTCTACTTATCTGAAGTACAGTAAAAAAAATTGGTATCAGTTGTGTAAACTGAGTATTTTTTTAAATTTTATTTAATTTATACAAGTTTTATATACTTTATACATATAGAAAAGTCAGTGGCACAAGTACATTGGCATAACTTAAGGAACATTATACAGTTAAAACAAAAACACCATTTACAAATATTCAGAAAATAAACTGCTAACACATAAAAAGTAGCTTACTTACTAGAGTGTAAGAATTTAAAAGATTGGTACTAAAGAAGACAATAACAAACTGGAATGAAAGCCTTGAAATCACATCTAAAATCAGGGCTTTTTGTGGGGGCCTTCACACTCTTCTCTCTCTCTACCAAAGTAGTCTTCCCTGTGCTTAAATAAATATCTGAACGAATTCAAGTATAATCTTCAGCTTTGAAAATGAATACTGTCTATTTCTTTAAAAAATAATTCTATGAGTTTTATTTGGGAGTCTGAAAGACCTTTCTCTCTCTTCTTCAATGTTGGACATTTCTTTTTTCCCCTAATTTGTGATAATTGCTTCCATTTTTTTTAACATTATTTAAAACTGCTTGGAGAGCATTTATCTAACGAACCTGGGAGATACTTAATGTGATAAGCTGTTCCAACTACACCAATATGATTATTTCAAGTCTCTGCTAACATTGTAATACATTCCCCACGCTGAAACCTATGGATGCTAGTGTGCGACTGGGAAAATGTGGTTGGTAAGCACTGAATGGGGATGTGTTTTCATTGTTAATGTTACTGTTTGGTTAACATTTCAAAATATGCAGTATTTAGGCATTTGCTCTCCTGAACAAAAAAATGTCCTATTAGTCCTCTAAATCTTGTTCTCCTATTATTACAGTGTTCTTGACTTAAATGCATTTGAACGACAAAACAAAGCTGAAGGACTTGGAATGGTGACAGAGGAAGGATCAGGTACTAATCACTTACATTAAAAGGATTACCTATCCCCCTTCTTGCGTGAAATGGATCAATTGTAAATCACCTTTTTGAGAGAGATGCAGGGTTATTTCAAAATAGAAATGTGACTCATTTGAGATTTCAGAATTGTCACCCTCATGGGTCACAGCCCCAAATGACCTCCACATCGGTCATTAACTCGTTTTTGTCCAAATCTGTCGTCAGTGCCCTCTCCCCTGGTTGGTTTTTACTGAAGGGTAAAGGTATAAGGGGGTAAAGATGCCTTATTAGAAAATTATTTCTAAAGCATAAAGCACATGGATGAACTCGTGTAGACAATGTTTGAGTTTCTTTAGCCACTTTAACAAACCTTTGGACTCTCACATTCTATGTCTTTAGGATAGTAATTCTTTCAGACCCCTCTTCCTGTCACTAGTCTTATTAACTTCTCCCTTTAAAACCATTATTCTGCTCTCTCTCACACATATCCATACATCTCTCTGAGTCCCAATTGTTTGATGAAAGAAGATACAGTAATTTTTGTGTTTAAATAATTCTGATTGCTGGATTTGCACATGCCACCAAATACTGATGTGTGCAATCTTAAAATTTTTCTCTCTGCTAAGAGATGTGGGTATAAACTAGAAAGTGTAGCATGGAATGCATTTGAAAATGAAATAAACAATGCTGCCCATTCATTTTAGAAATATTTATTAAGAAGAATGTGTTTAATCTTTAAATTTTTTTTCTTTATGCTTTATGTCTTTTTTTTTAACAACTTCAATTTTAGTAAGACCTTTGTGTTTATCTGCATCTGTGGCATGGTTTGGACTTGTCATCTTGTCAAGATGTTACTTTTAGAACAGTGGGTCTTTTATAACACTAACCTTATATAGAAAATAAATGGTCTCCCATCTGTCATTTTAGCCTATTTTTACTTTCCGAAATATTTTATAATTAATCTCTTTATCTCTTTATATTTTGTTCCCACAAATAGGAAAAAAATCTATATATTTCTTCCTATATTTTAAAGTTAATCACTATCCACAGTCTAATAGTGCTACAACTAAGTGGCTCTTCTATTATTTTATTTTCTACTTGGCATTTGAATATGTAAGTCCAATCATCAAATATAGGTCATTTGGTGGCTGAGTTAGCTGCCTTCAAGAAAAATTGCTAGCATCAGTAGAAATTTGGGTTTTCTGGCCTCTAGAACTCAGCACCCATCTGAAGAACTCACAGCCACTGCTAATCTCAGACCACATAGTATCTGCCTATGTCTACTATCTCTTAGAGTCCAGGCCATTGTTCAGATGTAAAACGCTGAAAAATGAATGAATTTGTTGTCCAAAGTCTGACTTCCGTGTCTTGGAATTCGAAATTAATTTTGTTTTCCCTGTAGTTATTGCATCGTGTTCCAACATCTCTACACAGAATTCCATTGATAATTCCTGGTTACTATTGATATCAGCTCCTATAAAGAAATCACAGTCACTCAGGTTTATTTTATACAGCTTCCTATCCTTTGTCAGCCAGATATGGAAGGGAGTAATGTTTTTGCATCCCCAAACAAAATAACTGTCAGAG
Source organism: Oryctolagus cuniculus (assembly GCF_964237555.1). NCBI lineage: Eukaryota > Metazoa > Chordata > Mammalia > Lagomorpha > Leporidae > Oryctolagus > Oryctolagus cuniculus. The sequence goes on along the minus strand of NC_091444.1, from coordinate 59,953,886 downwards.
TAACCATTCTGAAGTGAGAATTATTTACATCTCTCCGTAAGAGATTGGTTTAATTTGTGTATTATTTTTCAACACACAAAAAGATATTTGCCCAAATTGATTAACACATTTTGTATTTTATTTCCTTACAAATAGCAAAACAAAACCACAATCTCAACTTCTTTCTTTTTCCCCATTTCCTTTTCTTTCGACTACTGTAAATGTACTATCTTCCCTTCCTCAGTCATCACTCATGAGCGTGGTAATTATTAAAAATGAACTGCCTCTTATTTATTTGCTCTTTTTATTTGTGGTTAGCTTTGTGTAGAGACTTGATAATGATAGTTTATGTGCATTTTTCCTTTTGTAGACTGTTTTATCAAGTAGACTATTTTATTTCTATCATTATGCATCCTGCTATTTTTAAAAAATTTATATATCTAGCTTTTCTACTTTTTTCCCTTTCTTTCTATGAGGATGTACAGTTATATATATACTAGTTACAAAGAGGCATCAAGCACTTCCTTTATGTTTTTATATTTGTTCTGTTGTGTTTCTTTTCTTTAAAGGTATGTTCCAATGGGCCCTATGTTTGCAACTGTTGTGTGGATGAATGAATGTTAGAATGTGTACTCTAGTCTCCTGTAGTGTTTCTGTCTTGAACACACTGTGGCTTTATGGCTGCACTGACTGGTGCACAGGAAATCAGTGATAGAGCCAAGGAGAACCAGGATGTGTTGAACTCCTCCTGAGTGTGCTCTGCCAGCTGCCTTCCAAGTACTGGGAGGTCTACAGGGATTTTTCTCTACTTCTTTGGAAATATCAAGATTAAAAAAAATCTTTTTTGCAAAAAAAAAAAAACTAACTTCCTTTATTCAGACTGAATTCATAGAGCAGTAGAAACAGCAATGATTTATGCTTCAAACTAATACCATAACAAAGGTGACATTAATATTTCAAAGTGGTTTTTAAAAACATGCTTTTCAATGGTAACCAAGAAGCGATGAGATTTTTGGATAGCACCTGATACAAGGGCACTTTGAAAATTCCATGGAAAATTGAATTAAAAGAATTTTTTGTGTTCAAAAATTGAAATCCATGCAGTTTTTTTTAATAATACATATTTTCATGAATCTTGTGGAGTCCCCCATATGTCTCATTTGAATGGATTTCAAATTACTTTACATCAAAATAAACATAACTTTTAATTCCATTTTCTACAAACTTTTGGAAGGACCCTTGTATATCAACAAGGCTCTCTAGTTTAAATTGTGTACTTTCTGAATATATGCTATTACCTAATCAAGAGACCTATTATGAGAAAATTATTAATATTGTACTATTTCCCAGATTGTTTTAAGAACTATACTGAGTCTCTTTCGGCATATTTTAAAATTTTTGGTTAGGAAGACATTCTTTTCTTTTAGATTCTACCAAAGTTATGAAAAGCTTATGCCTGCCTAAGAGAAGGAAAATCAGTCTTCCTTGTTGGAAAGTATAAAAAAAGACTAAAAACCTGAAATGTGTTATGGATGCCATTAAGGTCCAGATAGCATTGAGGGAGCACTGAGAAAATAATCTGCTAAATCTCAAGTTTCTCCGTCCTGAACCACCATCTTTTTTGGGCTAAATCCCTCCTGATGATGATACATAAATTAATTACCATGGGCAAAATGTAAACGTAAGCATACAATTTTTTTGCTAAACACACAATCCCCCAGCTGGGGCAGTCATGACCCCAGCTTTATACGTAAGGAAACTGAGAGACAGGATGGTTCTTTTGGCTTGTCCGGGGTTCCCATAACTAAGTGACAGGGCCGAGATAGAAGTGCAGGCATTCTGCCTCCAGCTGTTTGTTTTAGAGAGCCCAGGAGCCAAATCGCTTTACCCCTATCTTTTCATATTTTTCAGGGTTTTTTTTGTGTGTGTGTCCAATGTTGTAGTTTGTACATTTTTGCCCTTTACTGTTCTTTTCTCTCCTTTAGAATATCAATCTATTGCCAAATTTATTAATTATTATTGAAATCTCAGAATCTTTTAATTTTTCACAGTTATTTCTTTTGTGGTATTAAGATACCATTAGAAACTATGTGTTTCTTGACAATTTGTATAGAAAGGTTTCAGACTAATTATGACATTCTTTTTTCTATTACCTTTAATATGTACACTTGCCCTGTATTCCTACCTGTCCTTACTAAATCTCCCCCATTTTTGCAAAAGCTTGGCCCTCCTACTCACTTAAAACAAAGCAAGCAAATAAAAAACTTTAGCAGATGTGTTTGGTGGATTTGTGATGTGCTCAATGTTGTCCTTTCTGTATATTTTATATTCACATGTGTTTTCTTTTAATAGAATAGTGAAGTTCAAAAGCAAAAATCTATATATGAATATTCAAAATTTCATCCCATCCTTAGATTTTGATTTTTTTATCAGAACCATTTAATCTCATTATCAAATCATTATGGGCTTGAAAGTGCAATTTTCATTTTTTTGAAAGTTCCTGAAATATGGCAGAATATACTGCATTTTATTTTTGATCATTGTGTGGTGGTCTTCGATTTTATAGGTAATGTGAAGTTTCAAAGTCCATCTCGTTTCTTAGAAATGACTTTATTTAAAGCTCTTTTTCTAAAACATTAACTACCAATTATCTTTCTCCAAGTTTCCATCCGTGACTGATAATATGTTGTATTGATGTTCTTACTAATATATTTATGGTGACCTCATCAAATTTCTGTGAAATTGAAGTAATAAAGATTCATTTTAATAAATTAAGCAAAGGAATTAAATTGATCTTTAAGAATTAGCTACCCTAACTTTTCTCTCTTTACTAGTTTTTGCTGCTTAATTTTTTATTTTCTGCCTCTCACCCAAGATTTTCAAAATATTTTCTGGAATGTAGTCTCGTATTCTGCCCACATTAATCTGCATTCCTATGAGTAAACCCACTCCTCATGGAAAGCCTGTGGTGTTGGTTCATGGCATCAAATAAGTTTTTTTAACATCTTCGCACACTTTTAAATTTTGAATACTCAAATTTAAGTGGCTATTGTGTGCTGGATGGTGTCCTAGGCATTGGAGATCATAGGAGCTCAGTAATGTATAGATCTGCTTGTAAGCAGCTAACATTAGAACAATGTTCTGTTTGTGCAGATGAACTTAATTGAAGTATATGCTTCCAGGGATGTAGGGGGATGCATCACAATAGAAGTAATATTTGCCCTGAAGTAGGAGTCCCTCTGGTGGATAGGAAGGGAAAAACATCCCAGTGTGGGGCAGCGGGGGTGGGGGGTGGGGGGGGTGGTTGGGGGGGGTGGGGGGGTGGTTGGGGAGGTATGCAAAGTTTAAGGTATAACACGGGCCAGAGGGCAGGAAGGAACCTGGTGCATTTGTAGGGAAGTGATCAGACTAGACAGTGAAAAGATAGTGTATAGGAGATTCTAAAGGATTTTTTAGGCTGTATCAAGGAGTTTGTGCCTTTTTTCCTCCCAGGCCATTTAGGGCTATTAAATAGGTAATTTTATGTATAGTGTTAAATGATCCACCTGGAATTAAATTCCTAAAATTGATCCGTCAAGCAGTACTACTGATACAGTACATTAACATGAGAGTGTGCACGTTACTCACTGCTCAGTAATGCTGCTATCCCACAGACTGAGACCTCTACTGAATGTGACCAGTACCACTTCCTGCATGGCGCTAGGGGAGCTCTGAGATATGTCTAAGATACATTGTAGGAGATTCTTCAGGGTAGACTGCTCTTGATTACAGCTAAAGGAACTCATCTGTTTATCAGTGGGGTATTATAACTAGATTGATACTTTTGAAAAATGACAGATAACAATGTCTAAGAGGGGTATCACAGTGTAAAAGGCACAGTGTTCAGTTAAGACATTGATGAATGGAATGGAGGAAGGACAGTAAGGATTTCAATAAGAGAAATATGAGCTGAGAGGCTTAGACTATAAGAAAAATAATCTGCAAATAATATTTAAAAATCAGAGGGATTCCCCCTCCACAGCTATTTTAATCTGTTTAAGTCTTTGATATACTTTCTTTCTGTTACTCTTAGTACATTCCTAATGTATTTTGCATTGTGGTTATTTTTATAATCTCAGGATCTGAAAATATATAATGGTGTCAGGTTGTTAATTAAATTTAAATAAATGCACTCAGTGGAATTTAACAATTATCATACCCATAGCCTATTAAAATTCTGTATTTTGGATATTTTGAGATATTTGATCTATGATTTTAGGACATTGATACTCTCTATTTTCATTTTTGTGCTTTGCAGACTTCAAAGCACATTTACTTGCTTGAACAAGTTTGATTCTCTCAATAGCAAGGAGTTTATTAATCCCCATATCAATGAGGAAACTAAGAAATGTGAATTGAATTTCTGTGTCATATATATAGAAAGTTTTTCTTGGATCCTAAAATTGATGAAAATAAGTTTCAATTCATGATTTAAATAACACATAGTATGTGCCATGGTTGTTAGTTGAAGATTTTATTAGGTACTGATGCTGATTTTACAAAGTTTAGAAAATATAGCGTATAGAATTCAGAAAGGCTGTATGATACTAAAATTATCTTTTTTATTACTTGTTTCTTACATTAGTCTGTGAACTTCTGCAGGTTAGAGACTGTCCCACCTCACAAACTGGCAGAGGGCAAACATATTTAATGAGTTTTTACTGAAGTTTATTAAAGTTAAATCTTTTATTAGTTAAAAGCTGTATGGCATTATTTGAATTAATTTCCCATTGGTTTACTGAACCACAAAATGGGATTATATTTGCCTAATTTATAAATTATAAACCTGAAATGAAATCTTGAGATACAATGTCTAGTACAATGCCTAGCACATTGTAGTCAGTAACCAAATGTGAAGTGTAAATTCACTTTAAAAATTTATTTTTTTGTTAGTTGAATTGTAATGTAATTGAAGAAGCTATATCTAAGCCAGTTTAAGCAGTGACACTAAATTACCAACATGGAATAAAATATCTGACATTTTGCTAGCTAAAATATCTTTAAGATTAATTCTTAATTTTTGTCATTGTACAAAATAAATAAAATCTAAAGATCAGTAATCAGAATGATTTCTTTTCTGGCAGAGGGTACTTTTGAGTTACATTGAGCATTAGATGATAGGTACTCTTTTGATTTGGCCAGTGTTAAATTTCATGCTGCTCACCCTTTTATATTTGTGTTATTAGAATTACTGACATGACAAGGCCTTGTAACAATGAAGACGTTAGTGTTCTGGAATCTATTTATCCTGATTCAATTATTTTATATACATACTCTGTATTTTAAATTATTCCATTAATTTTTATTAATTTATTAATCATTGTAAATTATGAATAATTATGAACAATTGCACCAAGATTTCTCTGGAAAATAGGCTGAGAATTTCGAGGGATGTCCATAGACATTTTAGAGTGTCACTAGACATATACACATACATTCACACATGCACAGTTGTTTTATTTAAGCAGATCTTGTATTCATCTAATCAATTGGATAAGCCAATTATGAATAGAATGGTGGCCTTTAAAAGTATGTTAGCTCTGTTAGTTCTCTAAAATACAATTTACTGTTCCACCCTTAGGTTGAATAAACAAATTCTTCCTAGTTTTATTACAATGTGAGAATGTAGAATTTTGAGACCACGTTGGTCCATTAAAATTGATGGTTTTTGGAAAATATAAACACAAATAATGCATGTATTCAAATAACTACATTTGGGCTAGCACCGCGGCTCAATAGGCTAATGCTCCGCCTAGCGGCGCCGGCACACCAGGTTTTAGTCCCGGTCGGGGTGCCGGATTCTGTCCAGGTTGCCCCTCTTCCAGGCCAGCTCTCTGCTGTGGCCCGGGAGTGCAGTGGAGGATGGCCCAAGTGCTTGGGCCCTGTACCCCGTGGGAGACCAGGAGAAGCACCTGGCTCCTGGCTTCGGATCAGCGCGGTGCACCAGCCGCAGCACGCTGGCCATGGTGGCCATTGGAGGGTGAACCAATGGCAAAGGAAGACCTTTCTCTCTGTCTCTTTCTCTTACTGTCCACTCTGCCTGTCAAAAAAAAAAAAAAAAAAAACAAAAAACAAAAACAAAAAAACCCTACAAATAACTACATTCATCAGCTAGTCATATTGTGCCCATCTTTATTTAGTCTTCTTGCCATTACTCCTAATATGTTAAGCCATTTCACGATTTGTAAAAATGACTACAGATTATGAAGAACCAGTGATATGGAAGATACATTTTATGAGGATATTTTATCCTCATTTTATATGTGAGAACCAATCTAGCAGCAGCAACAATAGTGAAATAACTCTCCCTTTACTACAGTATTAGAAACCCGAAGTCCCTTAAAAAATGAAACCAAAAAAATGCTCCTCACTATATTTATTCTGAGTCCTCATGCAGCTATTACAATTAATATTTGAAGAATGTAAGAGCACTTTCAACTACATGTTACTCCATTTTGTTGTTACTAATCTTAGTTTCCATCATACAATGGAATTTCTTTTGCATACATCAAAATAGACCGTTGATCCTGTACCTTCTGCAGACATAAAGCCATCATCCATCTCTGTTACTATATCACTTACTTGCAGCATGGGAAATGGCAGCATTTTAATCTGATAGGACTGTATTTATTAAGCAGTAGCACCTCAGGTTATATCAGGATCACCTGGTGGTAAATGAAGATCTGAACTGTACCCCTCCCTCCAGCCCCTCTCTGTTCTGCTATGTGCAGTGTGTCTTTACATAAGTGAAGTTACTTGTATGTGCTTGGGTTTACAGTCAAGAAATTCTCTGCATGCTAGCCAAAAATGAAACCTTATGTTATAAATCATATGCTTTGCACACAACATTTTTAGGTACACAGGTAGATTGCATGATAATTATTTCAATGTCAATTTTTCTGAATACTTTAGTAAAGATTATTTCACATTGAATATATGAACATTGAAAATGTATACATGGTTTATTGATTTGATTTTCTGCAAAAAAATGATATTGCAGATGGCCTTCCAATTAAAGAATCAATAAATATTACTATTGATATCTTGATTCAAATATCATTTTAAAGCTCTTTTAACTAAAGAAACTCATAAAAATGATGCTTGATGTCATCAATGAAGAATTTTACTTGTTAGCTTAAACTGTTCTCCCTTTCTTACCTATCTTGTCATGAAATTGAACATTGAGGAGTGGACTTATCAGCCATTTATGGAGACAGTGTGCCTTTGACCCTTACACTTGCCACATCTGATTTGTATACTTGGTGATTTTAGCTTGGTCGCCAAAGATCATATCTTGTGGGCTAACAGGGAAATGAGTGCAGTGATTTTATGTACTTTTTTTAATGTTTATATTAGTTTTCAAAATGGTTTTGCTTCCTAACCCTACCATTACATGAAGCCTCTCACTTTGAAAGTCACAGACTGCGGACTGGTAAGTCCATGAGCTCTCCGTCATTATGAACGTTCATAATTTTTAGTTAAACACATGTATCATTGCATAGTTTTCTTTCCTAGCCCAAAGTATTTCCAGTCTGTGAAAAAGTTATTGTTTTTAGAATGCATAAGTACATTCATTCACTGGCTAAACATTTTTTTCTGTCATTTTGTTTTCCAGACAAATTTAGCTTGTGGAGCAGAAATTCATAATGTTCACTTTTTTTTTTTCCACTGACACTTTATGTTTTTAAAAATCAAGTTTCATTTGTGTGGTGCTGTTTTGTGTTTGTTTCTTTCCTTGTGTTTTTGCTTTCAAAGTGACTTGTGATGAAATTAAAATCTAGGTGAACTATCTGAGCTTCACCATTGCTCCACAGGTGTTTTTAGATTTTGGTGATGCAGAGTGAGCTCTGACTGGGCAATTCCCTCCTTTTTACCTTTTCTTGGTCAGAGTTAGCTCTTACAGCATGAGCCACTAGTCTTTGTTTTGATTTGGTGTTGAGAATGAAGTCTTTTCCCAAGATCCCCTTCTTCTGGAAATAATGCTCCAGTCAGTCATGTCACTACTTTTCCAGTCAGTAGACAAGCTGATGAGAGTTAATTAAAATGAATTACTAAATATTTTCTAGTGACTTACAGTTTTCACAGAAATCCTTCAGTTATTATTTAAGAATAATAAAAAAAAATTCTTGGTCCTGTTTTATGGATACATCCAATGCTTTCCATTGAATAATTTAGCCATACCCTGCGAACAAAGCAAATTTAACTTTACCAATTGTAAGAGATATGGAGATCATATGATCTTCCAAAACAGGAAAGAAAAAAAATATTTAAACCTTCAGGTTGTCTGTAAAATGTTGCCAAGCCCATGCTGCTACTGTTAACAGAGAGAAATCTCAGTTTCAAGGTTCAAATGTTCTTTTCTTACAAAGAAAATGTACATCTATCTGCCAAGCGCATGATCTAACGAGCTTCAGATAGAAAAATGGCTATGAGTTGTGACTGTTTTGGGTTCATAACAATGCTAGACCAACATGCAAGCTGTATGGAGGTGGGGATCAAAAGGGAGGGCCAGGCTGGGGTTGTTGGTAAGATTTCATCCCTTTGGACTTCCCACAGGTGAAAAGGTTCTACAGGATGACGAGTTCACCTGTGACCTGTTCCGATTCTTGCAACTACTCTGTGAGGGACACAACTCAGGTTTGTGTTTAAGTATTTTGCTCAATAATAGAAAAGATCTGTTAATTCCAAATTTTTGAATCAACCAGTAGTTCTTGAGAATTAATATGTATGTATTGGCATTGTGATATTATATATATTTCTTTGCTACTTTCAGAGTCCTTGAATAGTCATTTCCTTGATTCCTAGCAGTTATTTTTATGTTAGAAAAGACAGATGACAGGAAGCAAAAAGTATGAATTTAATAGCTGTTTATATAGGTTTATTTCTTCTGTATTGTATCTCTACCTTGGTAATATATCATTGAATTATGTAATATATTTCTGTGAGTCCTTTATATTTCTTGTTCTCTATCAGAATTGTGGCCCCATAAAGGCAGGAATTATGTTTAATTCTTTTAAAGATTTATTTATTTATTTGAAAGAGTTACACAGAGAGAGAAGGAGAGGCAGAGAGATAGAAAGAGGGCTTTCATCTACTGGTTCACTCCCCAGTTAGCCTCAATGGCCAGAGCTGTGCCCATCTGAAGCCAGGAGCCAGGAGCCAGGAGCTTCTTCCAGGTCTCCCACATGGGTGCAGGGGCCCAAGCACCTGGGCTATCTTCTATTGCTTTCCCAGGCCACAGTAGAGAGCTGGATTGGAAGTGGAGCAGCCAGGACTCAAACCAGCGCCTATATGGGATGCCACACTGCAGGCGGCGGCTTTACCCACTATGGCACAGCGCCAGACCCAAGAATTATGTTTAATTTTATCTTTGTTTCTCTAACACTTTGCTCAGTATTTAGGAATAGATAATTGCTGATTAAGTAATTTCATTACTAAACTTTCAAAGATGGAAATCCTTTTTTAGTGATTCACTTGCCCAAAACTATAGATAACTTGGACAAAGGGAACAGCTGTTAGCAACACTGTAGATAACAATTGATTATTGCTCAGCTGAAGCACCTAGGTATGGTGGTTACTTGCTTTTTATGGAAAATATAAATTATTTCATATTAAAACTGTCAGATAAAACTACTTGTTACCATAGTGATTTTCCTATAAACAAAATCAAAAGTATCATTTGCCTTCAGAGCTATTTGGATAACACAACTCATTTTAAATTTTGAATGACCTTTAATAACTTTTTTATCTTATAGATTTTCAGAATTATCTGAGAACTCAGACTGGTAACAATACAACTGTCAACATTATCATCTCTACTGTAGACTACCTACTAAGAGTTCAGGTGTGTTGCCTTACATGTTAGTGACAAATGAAAGCATTGGTTAGTTTGTTAATATGAGAGTTGTTAAATTGCAATGTTTAAGTGTGCTGTCTCTTTCTCTGATCCTGCTACCTACATTGTTCTTTATTTCGTACTATATATTGGGATGTTCTTCCTCTATTTTTTTGCTTCATGGTATTTTCAATTCACTTTCATTTTGTAAATCACTTTTATGTTCTGTTCCTTCTAAAACTGATAGATAAGTTGGGGAAAATTATTTGAGGCATCCTTAGGAATAGGAAAGAAAGGCTTTCCAGCTACTACCAGATACTTAAATTTGATAGCCTGAGGTTAATTCTTTTTAGCTGTTCTAATATTTGCATTAGTTTTAATGTTTAACTTAATGCCTTGGATTAAAAATCTCCCTGACATCATAATTATATTTGATATCTTAGATAGAAGATAAAGTTATAGACCTCTTAAGTAATGAGAGCCCTATCCAACTTTTTTCTCCCTCATTTTATTTATTAGAGGACTCAGAGACACTTTTTTTTAAAAACTGGAAATTCAAATTCTCAGCTTTTTTCTCAATTTATTAGTATATTGGGGCATACCATCCATTTTTTTTTTACTTAAAAGGACCACATAAAGAAGCTTTATTGAAAGTTTATTTATGAATTTTAATTCTTATGTCAAAACTCAATTTTTCATATTCTGAACTATATTATTCACTTAATCAACTAGAGCTCCTGCACATGTAACTCCTTGTTAAGAACATCCTATCTATGAAGATCAATCTTATTTTGACATTTGTTACAATTGTTATTATTTATTAGTACAACTAATTTCCTCATAGGCAGCTATAAAAACAAGGATCATCCTAGAATTCTCACTGAGGAAAGGTTATTGATTTTATTGGAGAAAAGGAAACCAAATGTCTTTAACCCCCCAAAATTACCATCCTATGATTTCTGTAATGATTGCTGAATGTTACCCAATGGATAAATACACATTTATTAATGATCCTGTTTTTGAAGTTCAAGTGATCAGAGAAAAAGTAATTTTTATTTATTTTTAAGATTTATTTTATTTATTTGAAAGAGAGAGCGAGAGGTCTTACATCCACTGGAACACTCCCCAAATGACTGCAGTGGACAGAGATGAGCTGATCTGAAGCCAGGAGCCTGGAGCTTCTTCTGGGTCTCCCACGTGGGTGCAGAGGCCCAGGGACTTGGGCCATCTTCTACTGCTTTTCCAGGCCATAGCAGAGAGCTGGATTGGAAGTGGAGCAGCTGGGTCTCGAACCACCACCCATATGGGATGCTGGTGCAGCAGGCCAGGACTTTAATCTGCTACACCATAGTGCCGGTCCCAACAAAGTAATTTTTAAAGCTAAAATTTTGCTTTTTGTCTTCCCTTTAGTTATTATTTGTATCTGTGGATACAGTTGCCATATTATATGGTTAGGAAAATAATTGTAGCATGGTTTCAATGTCAAAAATATTTTTGCTTGCTGCTTTATTATTTTGAAAAATTGTTTTTTTTCTAAAAGTCCAATATTAGTAAGGTTAATGATAACTTTATAATGCTTAATAATATCATGTCTTTTTCAGGAATCTATTAGTGATTTCTATTGGTATTACTCTGGGAAAGATGTTATTGATGAACAAGGACAACGAAATTTCTCCAAAGCTATACAAGTAGCAAAACAAGTCTTTAACACTCTTACTGAATATATTCAGGTAAATGTTTAAGCATTTCTGTATTTGATGAAAGAAAAGCAAGAAAAAAAAAGAGTCAACTTGTTGCATTGAACTCCAGAGGAAAATGCCATATATCGAAATTATTGTCTGTCTCCCACTGAGCCCTTCTTGGCTTCTTTACCAATGACTACGACTAAAATATTGCATTGAAATGTGAATTTCTGTACAACGAAACTGATTTATCATTTGGGAAAATGATATATCATTAACTTATTGGAGGTATTAACCTTGATATTGTATGTTCAGCTGCTAGTAGATTTATTATGTAGTCAATAAGTTTTTTTAACTTTTATTTAATAAATATAAATTTCCAAGTACAGCTTATGGATTACAATGACTTTTTGCCCCCCAAAACTTCCTTCCCACCCGCAACCCTCCCATCTCCCGCTCCCTCTCCCACTCCATTCACTTCAAGATTCATTTTCAATTATCTTTATATACAGATCAATTTAGTATATATTAAGATTTCAACAGTTTGCACCCACACAGAAACACAAAGTGTAAAATACTGTTTGAGTAATAGTTATAGCATTAATTCACATTGAACAACACATTAAGGACAGAGATCCTACATGAGGAGTAAGTGCACAGTGACTGGAGTCAATAAGTTTTAAGGAAATAAAAAAGGTAGAGATGAATTGAGGGACAGGTAGAAGGTGGGATATTAAACCACTGTTTATGCCAAAGTGAGGATGAAGTTTCATAAAAACTTAATATGAAAAAGAATAGTGTTCAAAAAACTCAATTAGTACTTGTGTGTGCATGTATGTGTGTGTGTTAAAGATAAAATTCTAAATACTATAGAGAATATACCCCTTCCCCTGTTTCACATTGATTCTCTTTAGGCTAACCTTCAAGTCTTAACCTCCAGTTTTTAAAATGTTTTATAATATCTTCTTTTCCCCTTATAACCAGCAAAACAAAAACAAAAAGAAAGCAGAAACAAAGAAAAAAAAAGTGGGTTGATCATTTCAAAATTCCTTTCTTTGTAAGGCAGTAACAGAGAGACAGAACAACAAAAACAAAATAATTCATTACCTACTTAAGTTTACCTTTTCCACGTTCTTTTAAAAATTATTTATTTATTTTGAAAGTCAGAGTTACAGAGAGAAAGGGAGGGAAAGAGAGAAATCTTCCGTTCACTGGTTCTCTATCCAGATGGGCTCCATGGCTGGAGCTGGAGCAGACCAAAGCCAGGAGCCGGGAGCTTCATCCATGTCTTCTACATAGGTGGCAGGGACCCAAACACTTGGGCCATTTCCGCTGCTTTTCCCAGGAGCATTAGTAGGGAACTAGATCATCAGTAGAGCAGTCTGGACACATGCTAGCAAATGGGATACTGGCATCTCAGATTGCAGCTTTACCAGCTACACCACAATGCCAGCCTCTTTCTCTGTGTTCTTAAGGCAGAGAGAACTTCAGTATTGTGCCAATTGAAACTGGCCTGTTTGGGAAATGCCTCTAATCTTATTTCTTGAAAACAGATAAACAGCTTAGTATCATCCTGGTGATGTGAAACCATCAGCATAAGTGAGTGATTCTGGTTTGATTTTTTCCACCAGTCTATGTCCTGATGTTGAATCTGAAACAATGGCTTTCTGGAATTTTTGCTTGACAAAGGGAAATGGGTACATTGGCCTTTGGATTTGAACTCTGTTACATACGGGTAGCCCAAAAAACTCTTGACTGCCTGTGGATTGCAGAAAATCTTAACCTTCTGTAATATAATACTTATGCTTTTGATTAAAACCTTAACAAAGATGGAGAAAATTATTTCTGACTTGTAGAAAAATCGTTTATTTTCTTCAAAATGATACTCTAGTATTTATCTAATAGCCTTCTGCACTTTTCATCCTGCCTGCTATTTAAGCTGTATGATGCTGGTATTTTATTTTTAATATTTATTTACTTATTCATTCATTCATTCATTCATTTGAAAGTCAGAATTACACAGAGAGAGAAGGAGAGGCAGGCGCAGGGTGGGGGGCTTCCATCTGCTGGTTCACTCCCCAATTGGTTGCAAAGGCCAGAGCTACACCATTCTGAGGCCAGGAGCCAGGAGCTTCCTCTGGGTCTTCCTATGTGTGTGCAGGAGCCCAAGGACTTGGGCCATCTTCTGCTGCTTTTGCAGGCCATAGCAGAGAGCTGGAACACAAGTGGAGCAGCCAGGACTTGAACTGGCACCCATATAGGATGCTGGCACTGCAGACTGCTGCTTTACCTGCTAAGCCATAGCGCCGCCCCCTAGTTTTAAACCATAATGAAACACTAAAAATCTATTGCTTTGAAACCAAAGTTAGCTAGACAGATCTAAAGTACATTCAGACAAGAGAACTGTAAAACGACCGTATGTGGTACATTGAATGAGGTGAATTTAATAACCTACAAATGAGATCAACCTGGGCTTCCCTACAGCTTCCCCAGATAATTCTCTTTTGTCTCCCACTCCTTGTTAGTCTGAGGCTTTCTCAGGGTTAAAAAATGTGTAGGGGAAGAGGCATAAGGAAGGAAAGATATTCCCTCAGGTCACCTGTAATGCAGGATGCAATCATCAAGCAATCTGGTGTGGTATGCTACTGTATTCCTTATCCAGTGTCTGCAAATGATTCTTTTCCCACTCATTTTAGGGTTGCTCATACAGATAGTATGCTTCTGGTAGTCCATGCCCATGCTGAAAACATATTACCCTTTCAAACAGTCTTGGGCAAGAATTCAGGTGGGGCAGGGATGGCTCCTTCCTGCACAGCCCATAGAAGAACACACAGGTTTTATGTCAGCCAGGGTCTGACACACTTGGTCCTACCAGACATTGTGGGATCCAACTTCAAGCTGAGTTCTCTCGTGGTTCTCCTGAAGCCTTCTGTCTCACTCCACACCGCTACCTGGTTGCATTAGGGGAGAGAAAGGTGACACCCGACACATGACACACGGAGAGCTCTCTCCAAAGTCTCTTCCTCTTCCATTTCAATCCCTTTACCTCCTTAAGGTGGAAAGATCTATTTTTAGGCACTCTTTTTTGCAATATTGAATCTAGGCCGGCGCCACAGCTCAATAGGCTAATCCTCCACCTTGTGGCGCCGGCACACCGGGTTCTAATCCCGTTCACCCCTCTTCCAGGCCGGCTCTCTTCTGTGGCCAGGGAGTGCAGTGGAGGATGGCCCAAGTGCTTGGGCCCTGCACCTCATGGGAGACCAGGAGAAGCACCTTGCTCCTGCCTTCAGATCAGCGCGGTGCGCCGACCGCAGCATGCTGGCCACGGTGGCCATTGGAGGGTAAACCAACAGCAAAAGGAAGACCTTTCTCTCTGTCTCTCTCTCTCTCACTGCCCACTCTGCCTGTCAAATATATATATATATATATATATATATATATATATATATGGAATCTAGCACTTTGCTTTTGTAATACAGGTGACCTTAGAACTTATTTAGTTACTCAGTTTTAGGGTCCCAAGCAAACCAGAGCTCCATTTCCTCACCTTGTCACTGTCTTTAATGGGGTCTTTTCTTCTGGTCACTTGTTCAGAATAAAATCTGAAATGTTTTAATATGCTCCCGGATTTGAACTTTCTATGAGCATTGTCTAAAAGAACAAATGCTTTAGAAATTAAGAACTATATGTACTTTTTTCTTGCAGCATAAAATCCCCATTATTTGTTTTCATGATTGATGTGGGTGTGTTTACAAAGCCAAATGAATGTAGAATTTTTTTGGGGGGGGGAGAAAAATAGAAACCATCTTCATCAAAATATTCAACAGGCTCTGTCTAATGGAAAATAATGATCACTTCTGATGTGTAAGCTAAGCAAACCAAGGTTTCTTAAATATAAACTCACCTGTATTAAAATTTTAATGCTTTTATTTCAACATTTTGTTCATGAGTCAGGCAGCACTAGACCACAAATGATTCAGCCCTCCCTTGGGAAAACAGGAGAGGGACACTTTTTAAGGTATTCCTGGAGGCAAGACCAAGAAAAAAAATTATTTAAGTTGGAAGTTTCTAGTTGGGAATTAACTGTCAATTTCTGATCAGTAAATTTGCCATTTATAATTTGTCAGTTTCAGATTGGGTACACTTAAGTTTACATTGGGGCATCTGGCTCTTGGTTTAATTACATAGGCACCCCAAGCACCAGAGTCATTTCAACCCAGTGTCCTCCCAGTGTATGATTTCACCAGATTTTAGATTCATTAAAATAATGACTAATATTAATCTTTTAAAAATATCAAGGCAGGCATTTAGCCTAGCAGCTGATACTCATGTCTGATATTGGGATACCTGGATTTGATACCCAACTGTGGCTCCTAACTCCAGCTCCTGCTAACACCGACCCTGGGAGACAAGTAATTGTGTACTTGCCACTCTATGGCATAGACATAGAATGAGGGACATAGAATGAGTTCCTGACTTTGGCCCAACCCAGCCCCCATTATGGTGGGCATTTGGGGAGTGAACCAGTATATGGGAGTACTTTCTCACCTCTTTCCCTCTTAAATAAGTATGTATTTTCTAAAAATGAGTGTTTATACCATATGTAAACAGTTGTACAATTAAGAACATGTTGAAGAGGATTTGTGGTCTATATGAATGTGTTAACCAGGTTACTACTCAACAATAAGAAGTACTCATATCTCATCCTAAGCGTATTCTTGAATTTTTTTCAGCACCAGGTAGTGTCTAGTTATTGATTTAACTGCCAAAATACCTGGACCTTACCCTTTCTTCTAAATGGAAGAGATCAAAGCCATACAAAAAAATGAAATTGTTCACCACTGTGTATGGTAGTATTTTATTATTCAGAAACAAAAGATAAAAATCTTTGATAATGTTTTTTGAGCTTTTTAAACATTCTAAGAAGAACCTGCTTATCTCAAGGACAGCATTTTTATCACTTTATATTTTTCTTTCATTGTGGTTTCTTTTCAGATAACATGCTGGCCATAAGAAATAAAAATACTAAGTAAATGTCTTTTCTGTTATTAGAAAGTTTATTTTGGTAAATAAATAATCAGGAATGACTGCTGTTTTTCTGTTTGTGCTCCAGGGCCCTTGCACTGGGAATCAGCAGAGTCTGGCACACAGCAGGCTATGGGATGCAGTGGTGGGTTTTCTTCATGTGTTTGCCCACATGCAAATGAAGCTGTCTCAGGTAAAGGAACTTCCTTCCACAGTCCTAACCAACAAACCAGACACGAGAAACACCAGAAAATTTAGCATGCTTTCTTCTATTTAGACACATCCTTGGTTTTGTTTTGCTCTACTTTAAACATAAAACATTTTAATAAAATTTTTTTAATAAAAAAAGACTTCTGTGCAAACTGGGAGTAGAGACTTCTCATTCAAATTGGAGAGCAAATGGTATTAAGGAATTGAATATGAAGCCCCTAAACATTGGACATGGCACAGTCCTCATCGATCTACTTCCTAGCATTGTTCACTGGCATGTTCCTCTCCATTACAGATCATTGAAAAAGGATTTGTAACCTGTTAGGAAATCTCTTACTAAAGAGAGACAATTCTTACAGGGTTATAAATAAGCAGCTTTTGCCAGTAGATGACACTTGAGGAAGTTCAACTTCATGAAAGTCAAACAGAAAATAATAGCTATAAGGAAAAGCAAACATGGAATAATTAGATTTTCCATCATGCTTTAATATTAATTTGGAGATGACTATTGAAAATGCCAGTGTGTAATTTTCTCACTTCTACATTTATTTGATTTGAAACTAAAAGATACATGAAAAGAAAAGCTTTCAGCATAAATTGAGTGAATGTGTGCTGAATTTTGATGGTATATCTGAGATCTGACATAACTGTCAGGGCATAAATATTTGTCAGAACTGGTGGGTACAAATGTGGGTAGGCCAGCTATGTCTGCTTGCTGGCAATGTTGGAAGTCGGGATTCTGTCCTTCCCCAAAGACTTGGAGACAGAGACCCTGTCCTCAGGTGTTACCTGTAACAGTAACCTTTTTGTCATCCTTTCATAGGCAGGCTCTTTAAATGAAGCTGGCCTCATCCTAGGAGATGTATTCCTGAGCAGTCAAAGCTATGTTTGTTCAAGTCTTTGGAGGTCAAAGTTAAAGCCTGGTCCAGAGGAGGGCTCAGAGGATCCTGGCTAGAGTTAGATCGTGAAGAGGATCTTTGTCATTATCTGGTTCCTGGTGACATCAGCCAAATGCGGGAATATCATTGTTTTCCCATGTAAACATTTTTGGAGATTTATTTTTATTTATTGAAAAGCAGGGTTACAGTGAGAAAAGGAGAGAGAGAGAGACAAAGAATGAGAGAGAGAGTCTTCCATCTGCTGATTAACTCCCTAAATGGCTGCATTAGCTCCAGCTGGGCCAGACTGAGGCCAGGAGTCTTGAACTCCATCTGGGTCTCCCACATGGGTGCTTGGGCCATCTTTCCTCTGCCTTCCCAGGTGCATTAGCAGGAAGCTGGATCAGAAGTAGCGTAGTCAGGACTTGAACCAATGCTCATATGGGATGCCAGCATCACAGGTGGCAGCTCAGCCCACTGCACCACAACACAGATCCCATTAATGACATTTTGGTAACTCAAGGACATCAACATGAATCCGATTTATGCACTCACAACAGACTTATCATCCAGATATGTTTCCATGATGTTATTAACATCTTGTGATACATCTAGCAGCTTTTCAGGTCATGGCTGTTTGGAAAAAAAAACATCCTATCCCCTCCAGCAGTGTCTACAGTTCATATATAGCAAAAATCCAAAGAACTAAGGTCATGAACATTTTAAAAAAGAAAAAAATTTTAATGAAAAGAGAAAATTTGGGGTCATCATTGTGGCATAGCATGTTAAGCCACCACCTATATGCATGCCAGCACCCTATATGGGTGACAGTTTATGTCCCAGCTGCTACACTTCTGATCCAGCTCTCTGCTAATGGCCTGAGGAAAGCAACAAAGATGGCCCAAATTTGTGGGTCCCTGCCATTCATATGGGAGATCCAGAAGCTCCTGGTTCCTGGCTCTTGGCTTCAGCCTGGCCCAGCCCCGGCTCTCCTAGTACTTGGAGAGTGAACCATCAGATGGAAGATCTCTCTCTCTCTCTCTCTTCCTCTGTCTCTGTAACTCTGACTTTAAAGTAAATAAATCTTAAGAAAAAATGATAAGATTGTTATGTAGATATAACTATAGTCAACACTTCCAGGCACTGGATCTAAGCATGGAGATACTTAAACACTATCCATGCACATAAAGGAATTTTTTCATGGAAAAATATCAAAATTAAAAAAAAAGAAACAAAAAATTTTATCAAAAAATAATGGAAAGCTTGATGACTTTGGTTGATAACTTTAAAGTTAATTAAATTTAAAAATGAAATTAACTTCAAGATGTGAGGACTTTTGAATAGCCCTTATCTTGACTATTGAGGAACAGGTTTCTTTTTTTTCATGCAAAAACCCTTTTTGCACTCTACTTAGTATAGAGTTGGTCTTCTGTGTATAAAGTTAATCAAAAATGGATCTTAGTGGAGAATGGGACTGGGAATGGAAAAAGGAGGAGGAAGAGGGATGGGAGTGTGGGTCAGAAGGCGGGTATGGTAGGAAGAATAACTATACTCCTAAAACTGTACTTATGAAATGCATAAAGTTTGTATTCCTTAAATAAAAGGTTTCTTTGTGGAAAAAATTATTGTATCTATGAACTACATTTATTCTGTTCTCCTTATATTAATATAACATTAATGTAAGAATTGTAGTAATTCTCATGCATTTTCTGTGATCCTTAGAATCTAAAGTATTAATAAATTAGTTAAATTTTTTAAAAAAATTATGTTGGACAGTATTAGTATAGGTGGTACGTGTGTACATTTTGGTTGGATTTATGTAAGTTAAGTTTATCTCATGTCTGTCTTTTCAAGCATAAGTCAGTTTTTGCATAACATGTAACAACTTCATGTAAGAAGTTAATAAGGGAAAAGAATGCAGTCTTTACAAGTAAAAGAAAGACGTCCCATGCGCGGCACGCCTGAGTCTTTCCTGGCACTGGGAACCCACAGCTCCTTGAGTTCTCCCACTCTTGTTACCCAACATATTGCCCTTACAGAAAATGAATGGGAGCTGAAATCAGTAGTAAACATCTTTAATTCTGAAGCATATCTACTTTTCATAACTTCCTATATTTGGTCCTCCTTTAGTTCTGAAATACTTCAAAGTGCTTGCTATTGGCTGAAGTGTATCCTTTTGTGAAAATTAATATGTTCTTTTTGCATGCTTTTTCATATTATCTCTAATGCAATATGTTAATATTTTCAGGATTCAAGTCAAATTGAGCTGTTAAAAGAATTAATGGATCTTCAGAAGGATATGGTTGTCATGTTGCTATCCATGTTAGAAGGTACTTTTTATTTTTACTTTCCAGTTCCCTGTAGATTATTTTGGGATCAGTATGTACATGCTTAGCAAGTCAGCATGTAGCTAAGAAGGAAGTAATAACACTACAATGTGATAGGCAGCTTGGATTTATAAGGCTTATTCTTGTGAGTATTTTTTAAGGGAATCCCTGCATATCTCAGTTAATGTATCTACAGAATGCTATATAATATAAAGACAAACAGTAAAATAAAAATGGTGTCTAGGAAGAGGTGTATAGAGTGCTTATTAAGAGTAAACACAGGACGAGACATGTGGCGTCTGGAGCTATGTGATTGGGTTGAACTCCAGTCTCCACAGAGGCAGGTAGCGGAGAAACCTGGGCAGATTCCTTAGCTTCTCTGCACCACAGTGGGTATAAGCAGTATTTCTCACAGTTCATAAGAGTATGCTTTTTGATCAGAAAAACCAAATAATTTGCTGTCACAGGACCAGGTTTGTGAACATTTAATAATCATGTCACAATGGGTACGCTAGTTTAGCCTTACTTAAGCCTCCATGTCATCATTTGTAAAATCAGAATTTGTAAAAAGTATCTGCCTTACAGACATACGTACATTAAATCTCATGTTTTCTATGATTTCAACCATTAAGGGTTATACAAATGTTCACTTTTTTTGTTAACCAGAGCTCGAATTGCCTAGCTTTTTGCCCAGTTTTCTTTATCTTGAGCATATTGCTTATTTGATAACTTTGAAGAAAGAAACATGAGCTTTTATTGCAATATTGTTTTTTTTTTTTTTTTGACATGCAGAGTTAGACAGAGAGAGAGACAGAGAGAAAGGTCTTCCTTCTGTTGGTTCACCCCCCAGATGGTTGCTACGGCCAGCGTGCTGTGCCATTCCAAAGCCAGGAGCCAGGTGCTTCTGGTCTCCCATGCGGGTGCAGGGCCCAAGCACTTGGGCCATCCTCCACTGCCTTCCTGGACCACAGCAGAGAGCTGGACTGGAAGAGAAGCAACTGGGACAGAATCTGGTGCCCCAACTGGGACTAGAACCCAGGGTGCCGGCACCACAGGCAGAGGATTAGCCTAGTGAGCTGCAGCGCTGGCCTGCAATATTGTTTTATATGTGTCAAATTACCCTTTTTTTTTTAAAGGTAACCCTTTTAAAAAACCTATACTTTATAACTAATTATCCAACTTTTGCCAAGGATGCATATATTGGAAGATATCCTTGATTCAGGTGTTACAAAAGACCTGTATTGTAACTTTCTGTGTGAACATTGGTTTTAAGGAGGTTCATTTTGAAAAAATGCCACTTCTTTACTACCAGGTAACGTTGTTAATGGAACAATTGGCAAACAGATGGTTGACATGCTCGTGGAATCTTCCAATAACGTGGAGATGATTCTCAAATTCTTTGACATGTTCTTAAAACTAAAGGATTTGACCTCTTCTGACACATTCAAAGAATATGACCCCGACGGTAAGGGAATCATTTCCAAGAGGGACTTCCACAAAGCCATGGAGAGTCATAAGCACTACACACAATCTGAAACCGAGTTCCTCTTGTCCTGTGCGGAGACAGATGAGAATGAAACCCTTGACTACGAGGAGTTTGTCAAAAGGTTCCACGAACCCGCCAAGGACATCGGCTTCAACGTGGCTGTTCTGCTGACCAATCTCTCGGAACACATGCCCAACGACACGCGGCTGCAGACTTTCCTAGAACTGGCAGAGAGTGTACTGAACTACTTCCAGCCCTTTCTGGGCCGCATTGAGATCATGGGAAGCGCCAAACGCATCGAGAGGGTTTACTTTGAAATCAGCGAGTCCAGCCGAACGCAGTGGGAGAAGCCTCAGGTCAAAGAGTCTAAAAGACAGTTCATATTTGATGTGGTCAATGAGGGAGGAGAAAAAGAGAAGATGGAACTCTTCGTTAACTTCTGTGAGGACACGATATTTGAAATGCAGCTGGCGGCTCAGATCTCAGAGTCGGATTTGAACGAGAGATCAGCGAACAAAGAAGAAAGTGAGAAGGAGAGACCGGAAGAGCAGGGGCCCAAGATGGGCTTCTTTTCGGTGCTGACGGTCAGGTCAGCCCTGTTTGCGCTCAGGTACAACATCTTGACCCTGATGCGAATGCTCAGTCTGAAGAGCCTGAAGAAACAGATGAAGAAGATGAAGAAGATGACCGTGAAGGACATGGTCACGGCCTTCTTTTCCTCGTACTGGAGCATTTTCATGACCCTCCTGCACTTCGTGGCCAGCGTCTTCAGAGGCTTTTTCCGCATCGTGTGTAGCCTTCTGCTGGGAGGGAGCCTTGTCGAAGGTGCTAAGAAGATCAAAGTTGCAGAACTCTTAGCCAACATGCCGGACCCCACTCAGGATGAGGTGAGGGGAGATGGAGAGGAAGGGGAGAGGAAGCCCATGGAGACCACCCTGCCCTCGGAAGACCTCACAGACCTGAAGGAGCTGACGGAGGAAAGCGACCTTCTCTCCGACATATTTGGCTTGGATCTGAAGAGAGAAGGGGGACAGTACAAGCTCATTCCTCATAACCCCAACGCTGGCCTTAGTGATCTCATGAGCAACCCCGTCCTCATTCCTGAGGAACAAGAAAAGTTTCAGGTAACTTTTCTCGAAGTTGCAGCAGCTCTCTCTCTCTCTGGACTTCAGCTGGGTACAGAAAATATTTGCATTTTCAAAGAGAAATGGCTTTTTGGCAGGCCAAGTTAGCCTTTTGAAGATTCTTTGCAAGTTATTAAATTACCTTAAACTAGGAAGGTGTAAGGGTTAAGTGTCACTCGTAATCACCTGTTAGGCAATTGCCATGTGGGTGACATTTCTGGGGATTGTGGGGAAAGTAAAGCCAAGTTGTGGTCACTGCTTTCAGATTTCCTTCAGTAGTTCATTAGGAAGACACAACTAATGTACACAAAGAAAGAAAAGTATGAACTGTTAAATACTCTAGGCAGTCCTCGCTTAGGGTTGCCTGTGTTGAGAAAATGGAAAAGCCAACATGGTTTACAATACAGGCAGCCCCCAACTTAGGATGGTTCATTTTGTGGTGTTTTGACTCTCTGATTGTAAGGGGGGAATGTGTATTTAGTAGAATTGGGAGTCCTGATCTTCTCCCAGGCTAGTGATAGGCAGCACAATGCTGTTGTGAAGCCGGGTGGCGGCAGCAGCTCCCGGGAAGCCCTGAACTCACAAGGGTAGACAGCCCACTCTCTGCAGTGTCCGGTGTTGCTGAGTTAGGCTGTTTGGTTGACGTAAGTGTACTTAGACTAAATGCATTTTTTAGGAGATTTGCACCTTTTTGGGATGTAACTTCATAGTAAGTCGAGGAGCATCTGTACTAGGTGTAGGTGAGAATTGAAATGGCCTTGAGGAAGAGTAAGGTGCGAGTAGATGGACCGAGTACAGAAGAGTATTTCTGAAAAGAGGAAAAGAACCCAGAAAGTTTGTACTTACTGCCGGTGCAGTAGCTGAGGGTGCAGAAGGGGAGCGTGTTTGGGCAGGTGAGATGAGAAGCATGCATGCTGGTTTTATCTCAACATACATGGGGAGCTGTCCTGGTTAGGTTATCATTTGGCCCGTGGTCACCTGGCTCTCTCAAACCATTCAGTGGTGACGTGTAATCCTGCTTTTTCCTCCCCATTGACCCATTCAAGGAACAGAAGACAAAAGAGGAAGAAAAGGAAGAAAAAGAAGAAACCAAATCGGAACCTGAGAAAGCAGAGTATGTGTGGTTTCTGTTCCCTTTGCTTTGTTTCACTAAGTCTTTTTCCCTGTACTCTATGTCTGGGAGCTGTAGTGGAGACTGTCATATTGCATAGCCTGCTAACTCAGAGGAGAGGTGCTGGTGGCAAAGACCTCAGTCTGTGGCAGGTGCCGCATCTGCCATTCCTGTCACCTCCTCCTCCTTTCACCATGATTTTATCTATG
This sequence comes from Oryctolagus cuniculus, assembly GCF_964237555.1. Classification (NCBI taxonomy): domain Eukaryota; kingdom Metazoa; phylum Chordata; class Mammalia; order Lagomorpha; family Leporidae; genus Oryctolagus; species Oryctolagus cuniculus. Next base: position 59,929,981 of record NC_091444.1, on the reverse strand, counting down.
TGACTTCCCCTCAGCTTTAGATTCTGTGCAATGCTCCTCACAGGATTACCGACTGATGAAGTTCTGTCTTGAAAATCACACTTGCATTTTTGTCCTTGTAAAGAAGGTAGGAAGTCAACATTCCAAATGCAGTTGTGGTTGCATAGGTTTATGGAATGACATTCCTTAAAGCTTGGTTCCAAGGCATGAAAATCACCTGAAGAGTTTTCTAGAAACACAGATTCCTGGGCCTCACCCCAGAGAATCTGACCCAGCAGGACTAGTGTGGCACTAAGGAAGTTGATTTTTAAACAACTCCCTGGTGCTTTGGAGCACAAATACATATACATGTAGCAATAAAGAATTAACAGCTGGATATGAAGCAATGAAAATGGATAATTCATAACACTGGCTGTAGGTTAATCATTGAGACTTCTATATTTCTCCACATTTATAAAGCTTTACATATATTTTTTGAAAAATTTGAGAATCAAATGAAATTTTTGGTGGCTGTAGTGCTATTTTCACCTGGCATTCTATTTTTCATCTCTTTTTGTTATTTTCTTTGGCCTGTTTTCATTGTGTATTCTTTGAAGTGAGGCTTTGTTGGATCTTTATAGTGGCCATCAAAGTAACTATCAGAGTAAAAAGTAGGCATATGTAACAGGGCAGAGCAGGCATTTCAATGTCACTTCTTTAAAGTTAAAAAGAAGATTAGATATACCACACTGGGTTAAGATTAAGTATAACCTTTATTGGGTTAAGATTAAGTATAACCTTTGTGTGTGTGTGTGTTTGGTGAGATGTATGACTTCACTTTCATGAAGAATTGATATTTTGCATTTAGAGGTTTTTATGTATCACATTTCAATGCTTTTAGTTCTATTATCATCTACAATTAATATAACAATATAACAATTATGTTAAATTAATATATTGTATTTAGTTAATACAACTAAGTTAATTCACATATAAATATATTAGTATGTGGATATACTTTATACATGTAAAAAGATAAAGTATAATCCTCTGAGTTTTAAATCTTTTTTAAAAGATTTTATTTATTTATTTGAAATTCAGAGTTAGATACACATTTAGAAAGAGACAGAGAGAGATCTTCCATCTGTTGGTTCACTCCCCAGATGGCTGTCTTGACTTGGGCTGGGTCTGGCCAAAGCCAGGTGCCGGAAGGTTCTTCCAAGTCTCCCATGTGGGTCCAGGGGCCCAACCACTTGGGCCATCTTCCACTGCTTTTCCTAGGCTATTAGCAGGAGATGAATCAGAAGTGGAGAAGCCACGATGCAAACCAGCACTCATATGGGATGCCAGGTGTCAGGTGACAGCTTTACCTTCTATACCACAATGCCAGCCCCTGAGTTTTAAATCTTAATTCATAAAAATCATAAAATACAAATGTGTTGGAAAATCATTACAAATAAATTCTTTGTTGTTCTCTTTCCAATTAAATATCTTTATTGCCCAATTAGACATGAGTCTGCTACATGTAGAGGTTAAGATTCTTCAAGCCTGTCAGCTTCCCGCTAGATTTGACCTTCCCAGAATTTATCCATCTACAGGGAGCTGTGACCAGCAGGAAGTCCTACCTCTTATTTTAAAATTCAAAATATGACCATTTATCTGAATAGAGATTAGTATTAAAAATGATACTGTGTTCTAAAATGTTTGTTCGCTTTGTTCACTTGTGTCATTTTACTTAACACCTGGTTAGTTCCTTTGTTTCTGGATAGCTTGGATTTCATTCATTTGTCTTCACAGGGGAGAAGATGGAGAAAAAGAAGAGAAAGTCAAGGAAGACAAGGGTAAACAAAAGTTGAGGCAGCTCCACACACATAGATATGGAGAACCAGAAGTTCCAGAGTCAGCATTCTGGAAGAAAATCATAGCATATCAACAGAAACTTCTAGTAAGATGTTTTAGAATGAATCTTGTTACTGATATATTATAAGACAAGAATAATTCAGGCTTAGTAAATATTCATTGACCTTCCTTTGGCTGGCAATCAGGGAACATATTAAGTCTGAATTTACAGTCATTCCTTGGTATTGAAAGAGATGGGTTCCAGGAGTCCCTGCAGACGTCAGTCTGTCTGTGGCTGCTCATGTCCTGTGGATAAAATGACATAATATTTATATGTGAACCAAATACATCCTCTTGTTACTTTAATTCACCTCTCCGTTACTTATAATATCCAATGTAATATAAATGCTATATAAATAGTTGCTATGCTATGTTGTTTAGGGAATGACAGGAAGGGAAGTCTGTATGCATTCAGTACAAATGTCACTTAAAAATTTATTTCTGATCCACAGTTAGTTGAATCTGTGCCTATGGAGGACCAACTGTATGTTTTCTCTGCCCACATTCGTATTTATTTTTAATAGTGATTGCCTCTGGTCCTTTTCTTTACGTTGTCAAACCATGAACCCTACACATATTCACGGTACCTGAAGCTATTTGATTGTCAGTACTTTGCTCCTAATGTCTTTCCACAAAGACTTGAGGGCACTTAAATAAACATATGCTGATGTCTTCCCTGTAATATATTAAAGCAAATCATGCCTCCTAGGGTACAAGTATTTCACAGTAATTTCCATAACTGGATTAATCAATGTTTCTATAACATTACCCTTTTATTAAATATCTGATCATAAAAATATTAACTCAGTGAGCCAACTTTCTATTGATGAGAACATTTTCTTTAGATAAAGATATGTAAAAGAGAAATGAATGAATGCAAGAGAGAAGTCAGCTTTTTTTATGTAGTGACTATATATTTTGTTGAAGTGTTCTCCAGATTAGTAATACATATACTTTTTATTTGGAAAATAAACAATGTAAAGAACTACTACTAGTCTGATGTTTTCCATTGGAAGTCTTAAAACTGTTGTTGAAAGGCCCTATATAAATATGTGTGTATAACATTATTGCTATTCTAGAGAAAGAAAAGTATAGGAAATGAGTGCATAGAATCAACCTACATACTGACCAGTAATATCAGACCTACAAATTAAGAACAACACCCCTCATAATGAAGCCATTTGAAAGACAAAGTCATATTTATTGTTTTGCAGTACTTGGAAGATCAAAATAAACCGTTTAAGAAATTCTGTTACTGTAGAACTTGAATTTTCAACAAATGGATTCTGCTTGATAATTATGTATTCCAAATATTTATTTATAAACATGTATATACACATTTTATGTATTATATATTTTATAGCTTATACAAATATGTTTTAATTAATGTAGTTTTAGCTACGTTTTCTTAAACCATCTTGTATCTTCCTTGTCTTGTTTAGCATACAGTACACTGAACTTAAGTGTTTTATGTATAACTCCAGGTAGTCATGAGTTTGATACACCATCATCATTTCCATGGCTGTAGAGGTAGCCATGTTATAGATGGTTAAAAGTTACATGGACTCCACAATACCCTGCAATAGCCATGGTGGATTTCTGAAGCATATGTTTACTTACAGTTGTATAAGCCAAGTAATTGAGGTTTTTCTTCCATCTCTCTGTTGTAGGGTTTGCATGTTCTTTTGTCTCTGTACAGCTACTCCATTTTCCTGCTTCTCTCTGCAATCTGACTTTCTCTGCTCAGCAATTTGCATGCACATGGCTAATCATAGTCCTATCAGGCCACCACAGGTCCCCTGTCCCCAAGTCTTGTGACTATCTGGCTCAGGTAACCAGGATTACTCAGGCTAATTCAGCCCGTGTGACCTGGTTCCCTCTTCTGCAGAGAAACAATGTGGCTGACCCTGTGCGGGTGTGCTGGCCAGCACTGGACCACCAAGCTGTGGCAGTAAGAGTCCTGTGTGGGGAAATGACATCATCCAAGATGGGGAATGTACAGGATGGGGATAATGAGAGGTCTTATCATTTTGATATGGCTTCATGATGTTAAAGCATGTTACTTTATAGCTATCACCTCCTTAATGTTAAATGCTCGATTTCTGCCATAGTTTATTTCCTTAAACCCACTTCTTCTTCTAGATTGTTCTGCTTTTTTATTCTAGCTCAGTAAATTGTACCGACCAGACCCTAAAATCCAGAAGTTGTCATCTTTGAGTCCTCTCTTTCTCTCTCACATGAAATGTAATCCAACAGTAATTCTCAACTCTTCCTTCTAGTTTTTGCCATCTCCATGGCTGCCACCACAACTCTGCTATCACCCTCAACATCCCCTCTTTGTGCGGTCCTAAAAGAACTTTCTAACTGGTCCCCTTGCTTCCACTCTTGACCCCTGTTTTCTAGTTTCCACACAGTAGCTGTGGTAACCTTTCTGTAATACCATTAAGTCTTTCAAAAGCTCCAATCCTACTTAGAATAAAATAATAACAGTGTTATTGAATTCTATATGTGTGAGATGAAATTATTATTATAATAAGATTAACAGCTATATTTCTCTATATTAACTCATTTAATCTGCAAAACAAGCCTGTGCGGTAGATTCTGTTGTTATCCCCACCTTGTAGATGAGGAAAGTGGTGCTGTAGGAGGGACCAAGCCATCTGTCCACATTTCACAACCAGAAAGTAGTGAGGGCAGCCCTCATCCAGGTAGTGTGGCCGAAGATATCACAAACTAAGGCATTCACTTTAAAAAACAACACAAAGTTTGATCAGAAGCCTACAAAACCCTGACCCTTGGTCACCTATCTAACTTCATCCCCTCCTGCTCTCCTTTGTCTGCATTTGCTTCCCACATCCTCAAACACACCAGCCTCACTCTTAACCTAGGACCTCTGCCCTTGCTACTCCTGTTTCTGATAATACTCTTCCCCCAGGCGTGGCTGGACTTGCTCCTCTATTCCATTCAGGCTTCTGCTTGAATGTCCCCTCCTGAAATAAATCCTCATGGGCCACTTACTGAAACAGTACCCCCACTCCCTAAGTCATCGAGCTGATTAATTTCCTTTATAACAATTTAGCGTTCCCTGAAACTATGTGTTTTATGTGTGTGCTTCTTTGTCATTTGTCTCCTCTGTGATGACAGAAATTTCCTCCTTCCCCGTGTTGTCTCCAGCACCAGGAGTGGTGCCAAAGATGTGGTAGGCTCTCAATCAGTAGCTAGGGATGAATGAATGAATGCTTTATTGAAATTGTCTGCAAATTTCACGTCTCTTGATTCAGTGACCTTTTCATAATTTTTTTCACCTTCAGAACTATTTTGCTCGCAACTTTTACAACATGAGAATGTTAGCCTTATTTGTCGCATTTGCAATCAATTTCATCTTGCTCTTTTATAAGGTACGTACGAATTAGTGTTTTAATAGCCAGTATACAACTACAAGTAGTCTGAAATGAATATAAAGATTTCACCTATCTACTAGTGAACACATCTAAATCTTATACCTGAAGTCTAGGCACATGGTTTTTAGCTAGGAAGGCAAGATAGACGTGTTTCTGAAAACTAAAGTGAGAAATGCCTCAGCTGAAGAGTGATTGCTTTGCAGAGAGTTTACTCAGTATCTCCCATCAGTTTTGGCTGAATATCTTACTCTTTACTACTTCTAGGTATGGCATGCTTATAGTACCTGAAATTCTTTGGATAATTTGAGAAGACAGCTTAGCCATCTAATTTTTTCCTGCATGTGTTGGAATCCTTATATTCTTGGTTGGATGAGAATGCATTTTAAATGTGTATTCCTTATTTGCTTTTGTTTTCTGAAAAGTAATCTGTTTAGCCTTTGCTTTTTAAGTCTTTTCGTGATGCAGTGACTTCATATCCAACTAATGGCTTAAAAAGCTGTTTTATTTGTGATGATGACCTAAATGCTGCAAACTGACTGTACTTTAAATGGCTTGAATCAGGTTTCCACTTCTTCTGTGGTTGAAGGAAAGGAGCTCCCCTCTCGAAGTACAAGTGAAAATGCCAAAGTTACCACCAGCCTGGACAGCAGCTCACATAGGATCATCGCTGTTCACTATGTCCTGGAAGAGAGCAGTGGCTACATGGAGCCCACTTTGCGTATCTTAGCAATTCTCCACACAGTCATTTCTTTCTTCTGCATCATTGGATACTACTGCTTAAAAGTAAGATAGTAGGCCAGCACCGTGGCTCACTAGGCTAATCCTCCACCTGCAGCGCCAGCACCCCAGGTTCTAGTCCCAATTGGAGCGCCAGATTCTGTCCTGGTTGCTCCTCTTCCAGTCCAGCTCTCTGCTGTGGCCTGGGAGGACAGTGGAGGATGGCCCAAGTGCTTGGGCCCTGCACCCACTTGGGAGACCAGGAGGAAGCACCTGGCTTCTGGCTTTGGAGTGGTGCAACGCGCTGGCCGTACCGGCCATTTGGGGGGTGAACCAACAGAAGGAAGGCCTTTCTCTCTGTCTCTCTCTCTCCCTGTCTACTCTGCCTGTAAAAAAAAAAAAAAAAAGTAAGATAGTAAAGCATCAGGATACCAACTGTTGGGGGTGGGGGAGGTGGAAGGGAGTGTGTGTGATTCAGTTTGGGCTTCTAAGGATGCTATTTGTAAGATGGAAATTACATGCACAGTGTTTATTTGGGAATGTCCCATGAACACACCTGAGGACAAGGGGAAGAAGCAGGATGGGCTATGATGAACACACCACAGAGAGTAACCAGAGGCCTCCATCTCTAAATCTGGGATATCCCTTCTAGGTTGACCTGGCCTGGAGCTTGAGAACCTGAATTTTATACATCTACCTTGACCAGTCTTTGGTTTCAGGCTCCCCCAGGAAAAGGAATGACCTGATAGCTTTCTTTAACATATTGATAATTATGCACATAGTAGACAATTTCACCTATAACTGAGCCCAAAGAAGTAAGCTTACCAAACCACTGTCTTATGGTGATACTGTAGTGTGTCTGGACTTAAAGAAATACCTGTAAGTCATTTTGATTGTTCTGTTATTGGGCATTTATTGCCATCCTTGGTAGAAATGCTTCACAATTGTTACACTTCACTCAGAAAGTAATGCATCTGTATCCCTAAAGCTGTGCCAAGAGAAAAATATAATTTTGTGGGTAGAACTAAAGATAGTCTCTCTGAGTGCTCAGGGCTGAACATTATCTGTGCAAAAATTCTTTCTCTAGCAAGAAACCTTTTCACTCTAATGCACATATTTCACTCTCTTCTGCCTCCAGTTGTGAAGCCGCAAGGAGACTTTGAAATAATCAGGGTTCAGTATAAAAAGCTAGACTGTGAGGTTTTCTTCAGAAATTCTTCCCATTCTTTCCCCACCTTGAAAATGAAACTTCCTAGATACTTTTAGAATGCCTTACATCTGTCGTGTATCTCTGTCTGGATAAAAGCTGTCCATATGAAAAGAGAATTGATGTGGTTGGATATGGTTTTGGCAAACTGATGAAGATTTTTGCTGATGTTGAAATTAAAACTTCTCTGAAGAGTATTTGGACATGCTGAGCACAAGATTATTAATAATATTTCTAATAAAACTCTGGATCTGTTAGTAACATTGACTGTGGAACATTAGTAAGAGTTTTAAATTTTATTGCATCCATTCAGGTGAGAATATACATATACATATATATGAAAAACAATCCAGCGTAATATTTTTCTCTTTATTTTTTTAGAATTATTTCATTAGTACAATTATCTAAGAGCTACTATTTGCTTAATAAACATAGGCCAAATTATATAGTATCCATTCTATCTTCTTGGTTTTTTTCCTGAAATATTTTAGATGTGATTTTCTGTCTGAATATAACTAATTCATTTGCACTTAATTTTTATCTCCATGGAAATGCATAGGAAATATTTATTTGTAAAAGCTGTTTTTTAAAAATAGAAACTATAGGAGCTGCCAATAAATCTAAACTAATTTTAACATGTTTATTTTTCACCTATAGGTTCCATTGGTTATTTTTAAGCGAGAAAAGGAAGTAGCACGAAAATTGGAATTTGATGGGCTTTATATTACAGAACAACCTTCAGAAGATGATATTAAAGGCCAGTGGGATAGACTTGTAATCAACACACAGTGAGTAAAGAATTGCATGAGACACTTCTGTGCTCAGAAATTTCAAGACATAAAAAAATACTATGCAGGTGTTCCTGCAGCTTTGTCAGAAGTAACATGAATAATAGTTATATATTCAGAGAAAAAAAATCAAAAGACTAAGCACCATCAGTCTCCTAATGGATGCCCTCAATTTTGCCCCCTGTGTTCTGAATTCCTTAATCAAAAATGGCTTTTAGTCCATTTCCAAAGCCCTGATGGAACTTCACATCCATTACTCAGTGTTCAGGGAAGTGTGTAGCAGGAGGCTCGCAACCTGCAGAGCAGAGTTATCTCATCCAAAAGCATAGGAAGCAAAAATTATTCATTAAGGAAAGAGTTATAGCATTGAAGACAGAAATATTGGATTCCATATTTTTAATGTATCTGAGTTAGGAAATTTCAGCTGGTACCTTCAGACAGTCTGACATAAACTAGCTAAATGTTATGATATAAAATGTAGGAGAGAGAAACAAATACTTTTTCAGTACATTAATTACTTAACCTTTAAGGTTGAGACCCAAATTACTAACTGCTGTTCCAGGTAAAAATACATCACAAAATATTCTACCATAAAGAGAATTACTGATACACTATATATTTTTAAAGATTTATTTATTTGAAAGGTAGAGTGAAAGAGAGGGAGAACACAAGAAAAAGATATCTTCTATCCACTGGTTTATTCCCAGAATACCTTCAATAGCACAAACTGGACCTGGCTGAAGCCAGGAGCCATCCAGGTCTCCCATATGGGTGGCCAGAACCCAAGTTCTTGAGTCATCAACCGCTGCCTCCCAGGCACATTGGCAGGAAACTGGATGGAAAGTGCGGAGTATCTGGGACTTGAATCAGGTACTCTGATACAGCATACGAGTGTTCCGGGTGGCAGCTTAGTCCATCGTGCTGTGACGCCCACCACTTACACAATATTTTTTGAATTGCTTGCACTGCTCAGACGTGAAATGCCTTTTTATTTTGACTAGTTTTTAAAATTTATTCTTAAAAAGTTATCCTTTGTAGTTGGTTCTTAATTTTCAAAAAGGGAGGATTTATTTATGCATTGTGCAAGTTTATTCTAAATGCTTAATGCTTTGTTCAAGAATTCTACTCATGAATATTGGATCAATTCAAGTCAGGCCCTTTAAGTAAACTCTGTATATTGGATGCCAAAATCATGGTTTTGTGCCATACTCAAAGTTTTTTGAACATAGCTGTTTGGAATGAGACTGTTTTCTTACTTCATAGGAAAGTGATAGATTTCCAGATACTTTAATTTTTCAAGATGATTGACAGATCTACATTTGACAAATAACAAATGTAACAACACTACTTTTAATAAATATGCTCTCATTATTGTCCACTAAAGTATGAGCCCATAATCTTTTTTTGTGATTTACATGTGTATATATTTATATATTAACATTTAAAATACTCATATTCATTTGATGTAGAAGAATTATATAATATTAATTCATTGTACTTTAATGTGTGTGTGGCAGGGTGTGTGTTTACATATTATTTTAATTATTCTTTGTTTCCTCATGAATTGTTATTATTTATCTTTTTGAAAAATAATGTCTTATGTCTATGCTTTTGTATCTTTTAGGTCATTTCCTAACAATTACTGGGACAAATTTGTTAAAAGAAAGGTAATACTTCTTAGATGGAATAGATTCTCTATTTTTTCTGAAGATGCAATTCAAATCTGAGTTTAATGTTCTTTAGATGTAGAATGAGGTATTGAGGTGCACTTTATCTGTTTGTTAATGTCATTTCAAAAGAGCAACAAAATTGAATAGAATTTCAAGACTAGCACATAAAATAATCCAGACTCAGCAGCTCCAAAATTCATAGCATTGCCACAGCTACTCCTTTCTCTAATTCAGTTTGTAATATTAAGAATCGGTAAGAATTCTCTTTGATAGTATTTGAATAACCTTAGTTGGCTAGAGGCTGTTCTCTGATAAGACAGTTGATAAATGACTAGTACTGGAAAGATTATATGACAAAGGCTGGATTTTATTTACTTTATGGAACTTTAAAGTTTTTTAAGTTTTATTTTTCTGATGGTAACTCCATCAACAAATGATAGAAAGAACATAAAAAGAAATTCAGCCATCAACTATGTCACCTACTAAAGCTCTGCTTTTGAGAGCTCAGACCTGAATGTTGAAGACTAACTCTACCATACTTGCTTCATAGCATTTTAATGTGGATCCCATTTTGCTTGAATTCATGCCTATGACAATGCCCGTATATTGTAAAATGCTGTCGTCATTATTGTGTAGCCCCTTACTTATTCCTTGAGCAGTTTAATTGCCAAACTGATTTGATCTGCACGCCATTTCACAGTGAATTTTAGTGCCAATATATTCCATCCAGAGTGAATGACCTGATGAATAAAATGTACATTTTTCCCTTTGGTTCCAAAAAGTAGTTGGCCACTGGCTGACAAAAATGCTTTGTCATCAGTCTGGTGAGAGATACAGAGCTTACAACAAGAGTTTAAAGCTGTGTTGTTAAGTACAATGATTTTACTTATATACACATAAAGAAGGAGTATTCAGAAATATTGAAAAATGTAATTAAAAAATAATTTGCATCTTCCATGGACATTTGAAGGCCCTGCTTGTGTATGTGTCTAACCCTTTAGAAGTAAAAGAAGTAATAAATGTGTTGATTGTTTTGGGAAGGGTGTACATTTTTCTATCTTCTTGTGACCTGCATTTTGAGTAGCATTGTGCTAGTGCATAGGAATATACCCAAATTAGACAACATCTTGGAAGGAATTATTATAAGACAATTCTAAATAGATAATCTTGATATTGTATTCCTATTGATTATTTAATGGAATAAAGATATAAGTGATTATATATTTATAATAAAGTAATATCAGAAGTGGAGCAGCAATTTTTTCCATTTATCTATTTATTTTTTCATCTAATCTTTTATTCTCTCATTCTGTATCTTCCCCTCCTGCCTCTCCTACTTGCCTCATCCCTTGCTTTTCTGTTTTTAAACAAAGATTTGTTTACTTATCTGAAAGGCAGAGTTATATATAGAGAGACAGAGAGAAAGATCTTCCATCTGCTGGTTCTCTCCCCAAATGGCCTCAACAGCCAAGGCTGGGCCAGGATGAAGCCAGGAGCTTCTTTCAGGTTTCCCACGTGAGTTCAGGGTGAAATCACTTGGGCCATCTTCCATGCCTTTCTCAGGCGCATTAGCAAGGAGCTGGATCAGAAGTGGAGCATCCAGGACTCAAACTGCCACCCATATGGGGTGCTGGCATTGCAGCCACCACAGTGCTAACCCTATCCCTTGTTTTTAACTTCTTTTTTCCCTTTTTCTCTCCTCTTGCTTTTCTTTCATTACTTTCCTGATCCCTCCATTTTCATTGTGTGGGACTCCTGTGGTATGTGAACTTTAGGATAAGAGGAGCTGTCTCACAGGATGGATGTCCTGAGCTCAAGGCTGCCTTGTGAATCACATCAAAGCACTGATCGTAAAACATGACAAATGAGTAGGCCGGGCAAATATAAGAGAGATGGACAGTGAAGCATGAGGGGTTGTTAAGAAATGATTCTAATGATGGACATGCCATTCATACTAGAAAAGAACTAAAATGAGGACATGAGGACAGGGATGAATGGTAGCAGGTCTGCAAGACCAGGTGTTAATTGAAGAATTGCTAGACTCAATTAAGGTGAGTAAAGCGGAAAGATGGAAGATTGTGATTACAGATTTGCATGACTGAAATCAATACCATGGAGCAGAGGCCAGTCCTGTGATGTCCTGTCTTGTGGCATTCAGGGGTCTAAGCAGAAGACCCTCGGATGGGGACATAGGCATTGCCAGATAGCCTGACCTCATCTCTTGTTAAGTTTAGCAACCTTGAACAGCTTACTTAGGTTTTCTAAAACAGTTTCTTTGTGTATAGAATGGGACACACACAATATGAAGCTTTCATAGTTTGTGATAGTCACATGGAATAAAGCATAATTCCTGGAGCAAAATCTGAATTTCTAAGAGGTCACTTTCTATTTCCTCCCACTTACCCTTTTATTTCAGTCCAGCATGATTCTTTGTTTACTCCCCTCTTCTGAATGAGAAATCTTATTCCTTAGTTATTATTTAAAAAACCAAGGGTGGGCATTGCACTCAGTGGTTAAGACATCACTTGGGACCCCTGCATACCTGCATCCCATATGCTAGTCAGTGGGTTTGAATTCCGATGCCACTTTCATTCCCAGCTTTCTGCTGATGCTGCACACTGGGAAGTAGCAGCTCAACAAATTGTGTCTCTGCCACTCATGTGGGAGACAAGGATTGAATTCAAGGCTCCTGGCCTTGGCCTGGCCCAGGTCTAGGCTATTGCAGGCATTCGAGGAGCAATCCATGATAAAAGATCTCTGTCTGTCTCTGTCTCCCTGACTTTCAAATAAAATAGATCTTAAGCAGTGTGATCACAGAAGATGAGTTAGAAACTAGATTTGCGAGTGATCTTTATGCAAATAAACTATAAGTGTAAAAATAATTGCATGTTTGTTTATAATAATCAGATGTGTATCACCACATAAATGATGTGACTTTATGGTTGAAGCCAACAAAATTCTTTTCCCCTGACCCCCAGGTTATGGATAAATATGGAGAGTTCTATGGCAGAGATAGAATCAGTGAGTTACTGGGCATGGACAAAGCAGCGCTGGACTTCAGTGATGCCAGAGAAAAGAAGAAACCAAAGAAAGACAGCTCTTTATCAGCTGTGTGAGTGTTACGTCTGCTGTGTCCTACAGATTTGCCTTGAAATTAATGCATTTCTGAACTTCCTAGTGCAGTGATTTCCTTTTCTTGAGCCAGGGGAGTAAGCAGTTGAGGAGAGCAGCCTGTGTACAAAAGACCTGCTTTCACAGTCTGGGTGTTGGAGCTATGCAGTCTTTAGATTTTTTCTATTAATGCTTGAAAATGCCTTTTTGTTACTTACATACAGCAGAGAAAGTAAGGAATGTTCTCATTCTTGATTTTAATTTCCCTTTTCTGTCCTTAAATGCCCCTTAGGTCAAAGTAAAACATAAGCAAAAGCACAATATGAAACTGTTTGCTGACGCTTCTTATTTGAAAAAAGTTAACTTTTATGCATTGAAAAAGGAAACTATGTAGCACTTCTATTAAAAATGTTTAAAGTTGATATCCTATGAATATAATTATTATTTTAAGTAGCAGAGACTTAGTAAGCCAAAAATATTTTACTATCACATTATTGCGTGGAAAATTTATTTTAAAAATAAAGCACCACTTAGAGTACTTACATGGAGTAGTATTATGACTGGAAGGAAGTAAATAAGTAAATCTGTTGAATTGAACTAACCTGAGGTCAAATCTCTCACACTTATTTATGCATAGGACAAGTAGACATACATATTTCTGGAATAAATGTAAAGCAGACATGCTTTGAAAAATGTAATTATTGTAACCACTCAGTGATTTTGGAAAAAATGTATTTATGTTACTTTTCCATAAAAACATGTCAGCCTTTATCTGTGTATTTATGGTCTCCGTCAATTAGGGATGTGATGATTACTTCAAAAATATGCATATTTATGGTTGTGTAGCACAGTGCTCTTTTGTCTTAAGGAAATATATTAACAACATTTAAAAGATATTTTGACTGGTGTATCTCATTGATCATAACATTTTATGTATCTGAAAACTTGTTAGAACTACTTTGGCCTTTCAAAATAATGTACATTTAGTTGGTAGGTAACTAGATAGGAAATAATGACAGGTACTTTGGAAAAACAAATGTGGCATTTAAAGACTGTGTCACTGTATAGGAGATGAAGCAGGCTAAGTTCCATGAACACTTTCAGATCCTTGATTAGCAATACAGAATTACATAGTTTTACTGAATTGTGCATTTTCTGTCGTCATGCTTATGACTCTAGGAAAAGTCTGAAGAAATGGAAGGAATGTTTTAGATTGTGTTTTACTTTGAACAATTTTTAAATTGGGGAAATTTTCTAATGTTTTCCATAATAAATATTTGTAAGTTTGACCCCTACCAGAGTATCAAGAAATGAATGTGGCATTTATTAGTGTTTTTATTTTGCTTTAGGTTGCTTTCATGGAAAATAATTAGACTATCATTCATATTGCCCTGTTTATTTTTTTCAACTCTTCCTTTTTTTTTTAGAAAAAAAAATTATTCTTATATTGGAACCTATTGTTAGAATTCATGGAATTTTTCAGTAGTTTCCTGTAAGAATAAAATTAATTATACCTCAAGGCAACTTTATTTACTTAAAAAAAAAATCCTGAGCTGACGTATGAAAATTTAATCCTTAGATGAAAAACTTCCCAGGAAATTAATTTCGATTAGCAACTGCTTATCCTAGCACTTGCAATTTAAGATTGACCTAATTAAAAGAACAATTAGAGAATCAATTAAATACTAAAGTATTAAGTCTAGAGACCCTTTGGAATATAACACAGTGATTATACTATACCCATATATTTCATGAATTTTAAAACTTTTCTTCACCAAAATATTTATTTTTTAAATCCATTTTCCATAAACAGTTTGAAGTATACACATATCCAATATTTTTAGATTATTTATTTATTTGAAAGGCAGAGTTACAGAGAGGCAGAGGCAAAGAGAGAGAGAGAGAGAGAGATCTTCTATCTGCTGGTTCACTCCCCAAATGGCCCCAACACCCAGACCTGGGCTGATCTGAAGCCAGGAACTTCTCCTGGCTCTCTCACATAGGTGCAGAGACCCAAGGACTTGGGTTGTCATCTACTGGTTTCCCAGGCCATAGCAGAGAGCTGGATTGGAAGTGGAGCAGCTAGGACTTGAACCAGTGCCCATATGGGATGCTGGCACTGTGGGCAGCAGTTTTACCGGTTATGACACAGTGCAGCCCCTCATATTACTAGTTATTCTATTGTATCAAATTCCTGGAAATAGCATACTGGAAAGGCTGACAATATTATCATCATTTCTAACTCATAAATCAATGGCACAGTCTGAAAAATGAGAATAAGAATTTGCATTTTAATATGAAAAGGTCATGAATATTTATAGTAAGATTTATTCATTCAATATATATTTATTGAGATACACTTAATGTTGTGAGAGATAGTATCCTTGGCACAAAGGAGTTCACAGGCTGGTGAGAGAGCTATGTGGACGCATGCATTCATATCCTAACACCTCAACTACAGATCCGGTGGGAAATGATAGTGAAGGAGAGTGTCTACAAAATGCTGTGAGAACCAAAGGGAAGGATTAAATTCCTGCTTGGATGAAAAAAAAAAAAAAAAAAACAGAGCAAATGAGTTTTCTGAAAATAAAAGGATATAAAAATAAAATGAAAAAGCCCTTTCATTGATAGAATAATTATAGTTGCAGAATAAATACATATATTTATGCAAGTCTTTATTATTAGTTAAACCAGAAAATTATTATGTTGGAATGCAATTACAAAGATATAATGAATATTATTGAGGAAACTTATCATGTACATACGTTGGTTAATTTAGGACAGTTTCCAGGAGTAAATGTCATTATATGGTAGTGATTTTCACTTATACGTAATGTGGGAAAGGGAAAAGTAAAAAACAAAGGACTATTCTTAAATAACAGATGACAAAAGTTACAGTGTTTTATTTCATTTTCCAAATCCCTCTAAAAATCATCTCAAAACTCTGGAATATGTTGTCAGAGCAAACTCTCAGTTTCTTCCCCAGCACCAGCTGTGGAATTAATGTAGAAAAAATATTAATCCCAGGTTGCTGGAGCTGAACAGCCAATCTAGTGAAGACAAGAGTAAAGGCAAGAAAAAAGGTTTATTTTAAAGGCTAGTAATTTTGGGGGAAAGGGAAACTGACTCAAAATGCTTCTGCCACCTTGCTAGGTATCAAGAGCATTTCTAAAAGATGGCTGGGAGTTGGAGGGAAGGTAGAGGAGACAGTGAGTTTAGCTGATTGTGAAGCAGATTTCCAATATCAGATGACTGTTTAAAGCTGGTGGTCATAGTTCCTGATCATAGATCATAGGTGATCATTAGTTCTTGTGATTCCAGCCATTTCCCCGGAGTCAGTCCCTGGAATTCTTAAGCAAGCAATATGCATCTGTTGAGTTGAACAAAAATTCTGATTAGTCACAAGGATCAGCATTTTTCTTTTGTTAATCAGAATGTATAAAGAGAAAGGAGGATGTATGTTCTTATAGTTATAGAACTAGTCTCCTGGGAAGGTGTCCAGTCTTACCGCATAGAAAATGAATGCCAACAGCCTTTGATGTGTGCATGTCTACAAATTTCTCTCTCTCTCTTTTTTTCTTTTGTTATTCCAGATTAAACTCTATTGATGTGAAATATCAGATGTGGAAACTAGGAGTTGTTTTCACTGATAATGTAAGTCTACTTTATTACCACAAAAGAAAATACACTTGGATTAGAAGAATCTGTTGGATTTCTGTGGATAGAAGGACAGCTAACTAAAAAGTTACTCAAATATCAGTTCATTTAATATAAACTTATCTGAGAGAGACCCATAGAAGAGTAAGATTAATCGGCCCATCTCTCAACCCATTTCTTTCAAAAGCTGAAAGAGTAAAACGAGCATATGTTTATACGACAAAAAATGCCAATGCAAAATCTTGTGCGTTTTTATTCATTTTTCTTGAGCAATGGCATACTTCAAAGTTTATAGATTTTTTAAAGAAATTTGTAAATAATTTTTTAAATTATATTTCACTCATATTCAGTACTTTAGATATTTTTTTTCTTGATTGAGCCTTCTTTTTATCAAAGAACCTCTAGAAAATAAAAACAATGTTCAAGTATGTATGTGAAGGTACTTCAAAAAGTTCATGGAAATTGGAATTGAAAGACAAATTATTTTCATGCGAAATGTTTGAAATGCAAACATTTGTAATTTTTGTAATATGCATTTTTCACAAACTTTTTGAATACCTCTCGTATTACTTAAAGCTAACAACTCTCTGAAGATTTCATTCTTTAATTTTCACACTGACTGTATGGTGAACTTTAGTGCCATTCTTCTATTTAAAAACCTTTGACACTTTGCAAATTCTACTCTGTCTCCTACCTGCCTCACTCTGTCATGAGCCCAGAACATTGAGTATCTTAAAGGACCCTCCCTAATGGCTCAAACTCATGTCTTGTCAGTATATTTTAGAGCCAAACACTGTTAGGACTCTATTTTGCAACTAACCTGTTGTCTAATAATGGAAACAAATCTCCTGAACAAAAAGGAACCAGTCTTAGCCGTGGCTCCAGTTGGTTGTCTCCTTTCAAAGTAACCCATCCACATTGGCTTCTTCCTGCTAATGACCATCCTGCACACCACAATCCTTGCAGGCCCACTTTTGCCCAGGTTTAGCATGTCCATGAAGTTCACCTTCTGTGCACTTTTCCTGTGTTGCAGAGAATTTGGACATGGAGAGATCCTGAAGAATCAACTTCAGGCATCTTTCCAATAACTTACTCGGTTTTCATCCACCTGCAGTTTCATGGCTTCTGTTTGGCCTGTCATCTCTCAGCACATACTCAGTCTTCAATAGTACAGTTTCTCTCTGAAACAGGGTGACCAGATGAAATATATTATTCCTAGTTGAACTGAGGTTTCATAGAGCCACAATAAATAATTTTAGTATAAGCATGCCCCATGAAATATCTGGGACATACTAATGCTAAAATGTTTGGTTTTATGCTATACTCAAGTTTAACTAGGAAGCATTTATGTGCAATCTGTGGATGCACCCTTGGCTTAGCTTGTCAGCAGGTCTTGCTCATCTTGGGCTCACAAACATGTCTTATCTCGTCAGCGTTTGCATTTCTCAACATCTTGCTAGATGCCATCATCTGAATGTCCCATGGCAAATTCATTGTCTTCCCTCTCCTCCACTACTCCCCACCAAATCCCATCCCTTGTCCAATGGGGAAGGGAATGTTGGTTTGTTCTTTGGTTGACTGTAGAACAAGGATTCTCAATCAGGCAATTCTGCTCCCACCCCCCACCTCCTCCACCCCCTCCACATAACCTTTGTCATTGTCTGGAGACATCTTTTGTTGTTGCAAGTAGCACATGATAATGCTGTTGGTGGCTGATGGATGCTGCTGAGCAAGCATCTTATAGTGTGCAGGCAGCACCCCCCAACAAAGAGTTATCTGGTCTAAAATATTAATAGCTATAAGGTTGAGGAACTCTACTGTCAAGTAGAAGTCAACAAATTTTTCTCTCTGGGGGATAAATACATCTCCTTTTTTTCCCCCTGAACACAAAATTTTGTTGGAATAGGTCAAGTATATAAGTGATGAGACACTCAATTACCAATTCCTTGAACACCTTTACTACTATTCTCTCTGTGGTATAGGAACACACACCTGGATAGGAACACACACCCAGATGTGGTGCTGTTTCTAATTCCATTCACCTGGCCTATGTTTCTGACTTCCAGTGCTTTGTACTGATGAAATCACATTCATGCAGAAGATCCAAACATCGTTGGTGTTCAGTGAACTGCAACCTGATAATACACAAAAATCTACTTTTTAAAAATTTTCTTTGTTATTCTGAAGTACCTTGAGCACATATCTCCCTTAGTTCATCTAACACATTATTTCAGCTGTGAAGTCACTCTGCTTTAAAGGAAGAAGTAGTATCAAACCTTTTAGAGCAAACTAAATAAAAATATACTCAAAGAACAGACAAATACACATCCTAATTAGATTTGTAAGTTTATGGAGTGGTTATAATAGAGTGAAACCAGAGCAATTTTTGATGGTAGGCATGTGTTCTGTGATTTGATGTGCTGTCCTCCTGTTTTGTCTCCATAGTCCTTCCTCTACCTGGCCTGGTATATGACCATGTCCATTCTTGGACACTATAACAACTTTTTTTTTGCTGCACATCTTCTTGACATCGCTATGGGATTCAAAACGTTAAGAACCATCTTGTCATCAGTAACTCACAATGGCAAACAGGTAAACATTTGTCTTTTTCCCCCATTACAGAAGCTAAAAAAGAACAAATACAGCCAACCCAAATAAAACCAACCCTCAAATATCAACGTACAGTTTTAAAGATTGCATTTGAAAAGGAGGTCTGCACCTTTTTCCTTCTAAACCACAGGAATCAGTGGTTTTAGATTCTCCTGGAGTTTCTTGGCTTGACCAAGAAGTTGTGTGACCTTGGATAAATTAATTAAACTTTCTAAATCCCGATGTCAGTGTTTCTTGAAATGAAAATAGTAAAAATGTTTACCTTATCATATTTTTATGAAAAGTAATAGCCTCTGGCAAAAATTAGGCACTCAGAAAATTAGTTATTATATTGTTCCCAGTACAGTGTTGGCCCCATTTGACACAATGGGAAGCCAAAATAAGTTGTGTCACCTTGAAGTAGTATTACACAGTTATTAGCAGTAAAATGTAAGATACTACAATTCAACTTGTGATATTTTTAAAACTGGATATTAAGGTACTCTTTTCTCTACTTTTAAATAAGTGACAAAAAGTAAGAGGTTTCATATTTGACCAGGTCATACTGATTGAAGGAAAACAGTCTAGATCCAGGTAATCAACTTAAATTCTGACAGAACCCCATTATAATGTTAAAACTTGTCATACCTAGGAAGCCTACATTTATTAGTTCATTTGCAATTTTTGTGTCTGCTGGGTGGTAACACCATCTGTTAGTTATTTGGATACACAAAGACCTTCTTTGTCAGAGTCTTTCAGTCCAACACGGTTTAAATAACACCACTCCAGAAAACTTGAATTGTGTTCAAAGTAAAATTCACTTTATGACAATTAGCAGTTTCTAAATTCTGGCACATGGTTCCTACTTACAACTCTTGGTTCTTACTGTGACTATGAAAGGCATGACGAAAGTCTTCTGTGCTCTTTCATCAGTCCATTGGTATATTGTGTGTGAGCTCCTGGTATATGTAAAGGACTGGAGAGGCTGAATCTATTGTGTGATTCTACATACCAAGTCTGGCACTACTTTTAATCAATTTCTGAGCTTTTCTTTTTGAAGCATAAAATTATCATTTACAGAAATAGAGAGAGCTTTCTAGTCCTCAAACATGCAGAAATGTAGTGGCATTACACTTAATTTATAGAAATTGATTGATCCCTCTATTATGATAACATGTTTCTCCAGAGAATTGTAAAGTGATTTATCAAGACAATAGGTATATACAGTTGCTGTCAAGGACATAGGCGTGTGTGGTTTAGAAAAAACTCATGTAAAAATAATGCATTTTAATATGCTTAAAATTTCTGTGATATAACCAGAAATATATTTCAGCAACTTGGTAAAGGTTGAATTTTTAACATATCATATACATAGTCTATCAAATATGGTCTTGTAAAAGTTCATGGGAAATATAATATAAATATAAATTTATTTTGGTGCCAGAAATTTTGAAATACATGTGTATGAGGAGTCTTCAAAAAGTTCATGGAAATGCATATTATAAAAAAGCTATGTATGGATTTCAAAAAAATTTTTGCACCAAAAATGTGCCTTTTAATTTCATTATCCATGACCATTTTGAATTACCACGTATGTCTGTATATAAAAATAGTTAGAGCTTGAAATTAAAATTTAATATATAAAACTAAGAGAAGACCTTTCAAATTGTCACATTTAATTATACATTGAGAAAACTCGTCTTCAGAAATATTGTTGGTATTAGCTTGATGTTTTTCACTCTAATCATTGTTTTATGTATACAAAGCAAGTCTTCTCAGTTTTATGTTTGCAAATATTTAGATTACATGTCTGAAAAATTGTGTGTTCCCAGGTTTCAAAAGTAGTACAAACTTCTGTCTAGTTCTAGGATGTGGTTGAAAAGAAAAAATGATTTATGAACCTACTTACTACCATAAAAAATTGATATGAGTTATATGATGAATGTAAATTATTTACAGAAAATAGACCTCATAGGGTGGGCATTTGGCCTCACATTTAAGGCACTGCTTGGGATGCCTGCAAATCATTCTCATACCAGAGTGTGTGGGTTCTAGTTTTTGTACACTTGAGGTTTCAACTGCCTGATGGTAAGCATATTGTACGTGGCAGCAGTTGATGTCTCAAGTAGCTGAATCCTTGCAACCCACATGGAAGATCCAGATTGAGTTCTGGCTCCCAGCTTCTGCCTAGCCCAGACCAAGCTATTGCAGGAATTTGTGGATTAAACCAGAAGATGGGAGATCTCTCTCTCTGCTCCCCTGTCTCCCTCACTCTATTCCTCTAAAATAAATAATTTTAAGGAAAGTACTTCATGTAGTATCTACCACCAAGTATTTAGATAATATAAAAATGAATATTTTGAGTGGTTTGTTAATATTGTTAATTCAGTCTAGAGATGAGTCTTTATAACAATTCATTTATATTCTACACTATGCATTTATCAATTTATTGAGTAGTTGTTTTGCAAGAAATAGTCTGACAACTTGATAAAATTAATAGAATATTAAATTTATCCCTGGGCGGGTTAAGAACAGTAGGAAATAATGAGGTTATATAATCCATTAGCTTCTAGTCAGTAGATGCAGCCTTGTTCTCACTATCACACACTCTCCCATACTAATGTCAAATATCTCAATCATATGTCCTTTATTTCTAATTATGTGTTTGATGTCACATTGCTTTCCAGCTTGTATTAACTGTTGGCTTATTAGCTGTTGTTGTTTACCTATATACGGTGGTGGCATTCAATTTTTTCCGAAAATTCTACAATAAAAGTGAAGATGGTGATACCCCAGATATGAAATGTGATGATATGCTGACGGTAAGTTCATAAAATTTGTTCCCATATGAATACAAAAAAATTAACCTATTCCTTCAATCTAAGTATTTGTGTATTCTTAACTGTAGAATGAAAAAAGTGGAATATATAGTAAAAAGTTGAATGGCTCTTTTAAAATGAGTAATTTCCATTTTAAAAGCAAACATAAAGATCATTTTTGTTGATATTCTACATCTGCTGTACAGTCTGAAAATGAGAACTATTGAGTAACAGAGAGCTAGGAGAAGTAAGGTCATCACTTTAGCCTGTCATGTATATATTCCAGGACAGAAGGTAAAATTATTTCCTGGAGAACTCATGTGGGCTATTTGAATTGACTCAACACTCAACAACTTTAGAGAGATTTTGCAATACTTATCAAATTTTTAAGTACTAGATTACTTCAAAAATGTAAATAATACCTTCAAGTGCAAAATTTTGACATCCATGCAGAGTTTTTTCATAATATGCATTTTCTATGAACTTTTTGTAGATAGTTCATGTATATACGCTTTGAGCTGACAATTCTGCTAGTAATTTACCTGGAAGTTTGCTCACAAATATGCCTCTGTGTATTCAGGGACATTAGCAATGTACACAACTGGAAATCATCTAAATGATCATAAATAGAGGCCTAATTAAGTTAACTGATAAATCCATAAAACCTCTGCAACTACTGACAAATGGGGGGGGCATCTATATTTGTTAATGATAGAGGCATACATATTAAATTCAACAATTTGTACAACACACACACACACACACACACCCCAAAAAAAACCTGTTTGAGAACGAGTTTTACAGTTAATTCTCATAATACGACTCATTGAGGACAGAGGTTCTGTATGGAGAGTTAGTGTAGAACCTGCTGTTAATTTAACAATTAACACTCATATATATGATGTCAGTGACCACCCAAGGCTCTTGACTTGAGATGCCAAGGCTATGGAAGGCTTTTGAAGCCACAAACTCTGTCAGTATTTAGACAAGGCCTTAAGCAAAGTGGAAGTTCTCTCCTCCCTTTAGAGAAAAGTACATCCTTCTTTGCTGGCCATTTCTTTCTGCTGGGGTCTCACTCATAGAGATCCTTGATGAGGAACATTTTTTGCCACAGTTTCTTGGCCTTCCATGACTTAAATGCTCTCACAGGATTTACAGCCAGACCAGGAAGGCTTAAGGGCTGATTCTGAGGTTAGAGTGTTACTTATGCTGAATGGACTGCTTCCCATATTGGAACAGTCTCTCCTTTTTAATTTTATGTATCATTATTACAAGGCAATTGCTCCTATTTATGTGATCACTTTAACACTTAATCCTATCTATATGTTCACTTTAACACTTGATAGCATTTTTACCACCTAACTTAATGGGATTTGGAGTCCCATGACAAGTTTTTAAATGGTACCCTTAGAAATAAGGCCATAGGAATGTATGCAAAACTATACAGCTTTACAGCTACAAACATCTTCCTTCCTCTCTTATTCCCACTATTAGTTTTGACTGAGATCCATCTTCAATTGACTTTATACACGTATGATTAATTATGTTAAGTAAAAGTGCAACAAATAGAATGGAGAAAAACAAATAACAAACACACACACAAAAGAGAAATTAGTCCTTAACATTCAAGACAAGGGCAGCTCAAGTCATTCCTTCTTGAAGTGTCAATTTCATTTATGCAGATTTCATTTTAGGTGTTCTATTACTTCTCACATATCAGGGAGAACATATGGTATTTGTCCCAATAGGACTGGCTTATTTCACTAAGTATGATGTTTTCCAGATTCATCCATTTTATTGCAAATGACCAGATTTCATATTTTTTTTACTACTGTGTGGATTCCAGCGTGTACATACCTAATGATTTCTTTATCCAGTCTTTGATTGATGGGCATTTAAGTTGATTCCATATCTTAGCTATTGTGAATTGAGCTGCAACAAACATGGGAGTAATAAATACTTGTATTTACTGATTTCATTTCCCTTGGATAAATTTTCGGAGTGGGATGGCTGGGTCATACAGTAGGTCTATATTCAGATTTCTGAGGTATCTCCATGCTGTCTTCCATAGTGGCTTTACCAGTTTCCATTCCCACCAACAGTGGGTTAGGGTACCTTTTTCTCCACATCCTCACCAACATCTTTTGTTTTCTGTATGAAAGCCATTCTAACTGGGTTGAGGTGAAACCTCATTGTGGTTTTGATTTGCATTTCCCTGATGGCAAGTGATCCTGAACATTTTTTCATGTGTCTTTTGACCATTTGGAGTTCCTCTTTTGATAAATGCCTGTTTAAGTTCTTTGCCCATCTAATAAACTGGGTTGTTTGTTTTGTTGTGGAGTTTCTTGATCTCTTTGTATATTCTGGTAATTAATCCTTTATCATTTGCATAGTTTGCAAATAATTTCTCCCATTCTGTAAGTTGCCTCTTCACTTTCCTGAGTATTTCTTTTGCAGTATGGAAGCTTCTCAATTTGATGTAATTCCATTTGTTAATTTTGGCTTTGACTGCCTGTGCCTCTGGGGTCTTTACTAAGAACTCTTTGCCTGTGCCAGTGCCTGTTTCCCCAATGTTCTCTGATAATCTGATGGTGTCAGGTCATAGATTTAGATCTTTAATCCATGTTGAGTGGATTTTTGTGTAAGGTGTAAAGTAGGGATCCTGTTTCATGCTACTGCACATGGAAATCCAGTTTTCCCAGCACCATTTGTTGAAGAGACTGTCCTTGTTCCAGGGATTGAATGTAACTCCTTTGTCAAATACAAGTTGGTTGCATATGCTTGGATTCATTTCTGGGTTTCTAAAATAAGAAAAAAAAAATCTCAAAAACGATAATGAGTAACTATCAGATGAACTGCAGGTTGCTTAAAATTTGGAGAGATATAGTTCTTTAATAACATGACAATGAATTCACACCATTCTCTTGGGTGAAGGTCACATTTTTGAAGGCCTGGGATACAAGAGGTGCTTAGCAGGAGAGTGGGGAGCAAAACCTTCTAATCCCTAGGTCATACCTTGATGAGAGCAGTGCAAATCATGTTATTTATGTGGAAAGCACTCATAACTTTTAAATATTTCATATCATTAAAAATCATTCTGAAGATACTTTGTGATTTCTATGTGATAATTACCTGCTTGGAGAACACAGTATTAGAGCTGACAGGGGAATATGATGATTATGATCAATCATATATGAACTTCAATCCTCAAAAGGCAGAAAACACTGTCCCAGTTACAAGTTCCTAGGTTTATTACCAAGTACTTATACAGCGGTTATTATAAGTGATACTGGCCCAGGTATTGTCCCAGTGCTTTACAAAGATTAGCTCATTTAATCTAATAACAATTTAATGTTGTATTAAGTACTCTCATCCTTATTTTACGACAGAGAAACTAAGCTACTAAGTGTTTAAGCAGCTTGTCACAGGTCACACTGTTAGGAAGATGTCATTGCTCTCTGCTGTGCTACCTTATGGGTATTAATTCCATTAATTCTTGTGCTATTCACTTAGTGATATTTTTGTGCCAGGCATTTGTTGAGGATAAGGTTTGAATAAGTATAGTCCCTGAATTTAAGGAACTTGCATGGATACCTCTTTAGAAAGTCTACTAATCTTGGTTTTATAAAAAGATTTATTTGTTTAGTTTATTTCAAAGGCAATGTTACAGAGAGAGAGGGAGAGACAGAGAGAGAGAGAGAGATCTCCTGTCTGCTGGTTCACTCCTCACATGGCTGCAATGGCCAGGGCTGGGCCAGGCCTAACCCAGGAGCGAGGAGCTTCTTGCAGGTCTGCCACATGGGTGCACATACCAAGGACTTGGGCTGTCTTCCACTGCTTTCCCAGGCCATAGCAGAGAGCTGGATCAGAAGTGGAGCAGCCAGGAATCAAAGTGGCATCCTATGAGATGCTGGCATTTCAGGAGGCTGCTTAATTTGCTACACCACAATGCTAACCCTAACTTATTCTTTTTTGAAGGAGTTGTTCCAGGGGGAAAAATGCTCCAGAAAGTCCTAAAATTTTGGGAGAGCTTCAGGGTTATTGCCTCATCAGTATTCCTACTGCCTACAGGATGGTTAATGTCCACTACTTCACCTTTTGACTATAAGATCTAGTGTAAGATGTTTAATGATAAAAAACTTTTAAAAAGTAATGGACTAAAAATTATTCTCCAAATCCTAGAATCTAAAAGTTACTTTTAAAGGCTAGTGGTCACTGAAATAAAAATGACTTCCTTAATGAAACATCATGTGAGTACCAGAGTGGAAGATATCAAGGTGGACAATAGACCCAGGCATTTTAAATAATACCATAGTCTCCTTTTGTGGCATCATAAGTTGGCATGACTGAAGCACAAGGTTTATTCTTTGATCCTCTTCTTCTCTGCTTCATTGCTTGGCAAATAATACCTGCGCCCTTCCTGGAACCCCTCCGTCTGCCTGCCTTTCCATAGCACCCTGGACCCGGCTCTTCTCCGGCTACCCCCTTCTTCTAAATGTATCTCATCCTTTCCTTCCATACTTTTCTCATATAGCAGAGAAAAATTTATAAGGATGTTTTGTTGTTGTTTTTCTAGCAACTTCCATGCACTCAGGAACTGACTGGTCTCTATTAATAACCCTCCATCAGAGTCACTGACATGTGACAGGTTAGCATCCCTCCCCACGTTGCCTCCTCCCTCAACTGCCACTCCAGGACCAGTTTGGACACTTCAGTGATTCTTCATCCCCTGACCTGTGTGCTGCCCTTGATATGCCCTTTGTTCAGAGCCTGTCTACTCTGTGACCTTGAGAATGGGGAGGGGGAGGTCATCAAGGCACAAGGGAGGTGTGTTAGGGACTAACAGAAGGCACAGGTGCCTACTGTGACTCCTGAGAGGTTCATTTGTATTCCAGGAGAAACAGTGTATCTAAATCTCAAAATCCACTAGCTTCCAGGCAGAAAGTTGACTTGGATTTTTCATTTGCAGAGGATATGATGCTTTGGGAATTACTCACAATTGGCTGGGAATAGGGATGATTTGGATAGTGGCATTCGGTGACCTGTGCTTGGCAGTGGAGTCAGTATGCAGTATTAGGTCTACTAAGACCCTTGCAACAACCTGGTCTCTCCTGGTGCCGTGTAGTCATATTTAACACTATGAAAGTTGTATTCATTGTATCCTTAGATGACTATCTTAAATGTCACTCACAGTATGCATTTCCATTGATTTTCTTAATTTTGCTTAGAATGATAACTGCTCTCATATGGTTAATTTTGCCCAATTACATGTGGCATGATCCAGAAGACAGAGAAATTTAACCTATGTTAGGTTGAAGAGATGCAATTTTTGACGTTTTTAGCTATAAACTTAGCTGGAGCCTAGGTTTTCTTCAGCTTGAGAAATTTCTGTCCTTCCGGCTGAGACTGGGAGCTACCAGCTCAGTTGTAGGTTTTATCTCCCTTTTGTGTTGCTACAACTGAATACTTGATGCTTGGTAATAAAAAAGAAGTCTGTTGGGTGGCCATGTGGGAGTCATGAATGTATTTCCAGGCTCCCGGCTTCTGCTTAGCCCAGGCTTGGTTGATGTGGCCATTTAGGGAGTAAGCCAGCAGATGGATCGTGCTGGCATCCTGGTGAAGGTTGGCAGATATGTGCAGATGAGGGCCAAGGGTGGCATCAGCCTGCTCTCTGGAGAATGGACCTGGTCCCATGAGAACTACTTTAATCCCTTTTCTAACCCCATCTCTTAAAATTGTCTACCACTTCAACATTGCCACATAGGGACCAAGCTTCCAGCCCATGAACCTTTAGGGGGAAAACTTAATCCCAACCATAGCATCATACATAGTAGTAAACTTCTTATCTTGCTGTCACTCCCCCTCTTTGTGGAGGAACGACACTAAACCCTGCCTAGGTTTCCTATCCGAGTCACGGCACCATTATGTCTCCTAGGCTTCCTATCCGAGTCACGGCACCATTATGTTGCTCCCCCTCTTCGTGGAGGAATGACACAGGACCCTGCGCTGTTCTTTTGTCTGCTCGGCCCTCCCCGGGTTTGCTGCTGGTTCTTCCCGGGTTGGCTACCGACCCTTCCACCTCCGTGGAAGCGGCACACCGCTGGCCGGCTCTCTCGGGGGCTTCTCGGGGGCTTCTCGGGGGCTGCTCAGGTGTTCCTGGTGCATGTTGTCTCTCTCCTCCTTTATAGTCCTCTTCCACCAATCCCAACTCTGCTACCTACACGCCGAGTACGCTGCTCTCCTCCAATCAGGAGCAGCTCCTACAGCTTGTCAAGTTGGTGAAAGGCAGCTGTGTAGAAGATGTTTACTCCTCTCCCAGCGCCATATTGTGGGAGAACAGATGCATAGAATAAGTCTTAATTCGAGTAACTTAGTCTAGTCTGAGTTGCTCCCCACATCTTGCCTTTCACTGGAATGAGGTTGGGGCACTGTGAGTATATATCTTAGAAGCCTCTTTCCTGCGAGAGAGCTGTCAGTTCCAACACACAAGCCGCATCACAACTCCTAACTCATCACAGGGAGGTCCAACTGCTGATTGGTTGAACCAGACAGCAGTCTGTTGCTTTGCACAAGCTCATATCCAGCTGATTGTCCTTAGGACTCTCACATTGCAGATTCATTACCTAGATTAACCTTACAGTCTCAGGGTCCAAATACCCCATTTTAATTTGTTTCTTACTAATGCTTGTGGAGTAGCTTCTTTCAATGGCAAAATAATAATAATATTAATAATAATAGCAATAGGCCGGCGCCGCAGCTCAATAGGCTAATCCTCTGCCTTACGGCGCCGGCACACCAGGTTCTAGTCCCGGTCAGGGCGCCGGATTCTGTCCCGGTTGCCCCTCTTCCAGTCCAACTCTCTGCTGTGGCCTGGGAGGGCAGTGGAGGATGGCCCAAGTGCTTGGGCCCTGCACCTGCATGGGAGACCAGGAGAAGCACCTGGCTCCCGGCTTTGGATCAGTGCAGCGCGCCAGCTGCAGCAGCCATTGGAGGGTGAACCAACGGTAAAGGAAGACCTTTCTCTCTGTCTCTCTCTCTCTCACTGTCCACTCTGCCTGTCAAAAATTTAAAATAATAATAATAATAGCAATAATAATAAGTAATGTAACTGATCTGTTACGCTGGTGATCTTTCAAAGTGGAGGTTTATTAAAACCAGCCAGCAAGCAAAAAATATATGAAATAGGAGCTGGCTAGATTTCATTTAATTAACTTAGTCCTCAAAAGATAATCTCTTCTTTATGACAGTCTTTTTAGCCTTTCCTTTTCACGGACTGCCGTCTGTATTTCTACTGAAATAAGTTCTCTCACTCATGTCATGTTTTCCATCAATTTCATCCCAAGTTTCTGCCACCACTTTACCATTCTAGGCTGTTTTCCCAGGCCTGAGAGAACACTTTAGTTTTCACGTAAAGGTAATTTGCATCTTCCATAGTCTACAGCAGGTGTCGCTATAGCTGCAGTTTTACAGACTCCACAATGATTCACCAGGGATTTTTTTTTTTTCAGGTTATAGTGTTTTGAGCCTGAGAATCTAATTAGACTATCAGTATTCTCATAGAATTTTAACCTCTTCTCCAAGAATGTAGAAAGGGAAAGTTAAAAATGATGACATTTAGGGTAAAAAAGATGTTTGTAGCCAGAGAGCCAAGGAGAGTCACTTGACATAGGTAAGGACACTTCTCTCCAAAGGAAAGGAATCATTATGGCAGCTTTTACAAATTCACAGGTCTGCATAGACCGCCCACTGCCTTTGCATTGAGGGGATTCAGGGAAGGCATCAGGAACTGGTATTTCTGGGAAAAAACTTTTCCAAGTGATTGAGGAGAAAGAATACACTCCTAGGGAAACAGATGGCCTGGGTCATTGTTATTGATGTTACCCTATTTCCCCAACAAACAGTCTCTTTCCTTCTGGTTTGTTCTGTGTCTTATATTCTGTTCCATCAATAACCGGTAAAGAAATGATACTTAAAGCCATGAAATTGAGAAAATTCCCCAAGGGAATATTTTAGAAGTTAAAAAAAAAAAATCAAAGAACCGGTCATGAGACATTTTCATGAAGAGATGGGGAGTGAAGAACTGGCAGAGGAGGAGGAGAAAGTAGGTTAGAAACAGAGAAAAGAACCAGGGGAGTGTGGTATCACAAAGTGAAGAAACTGTGTCAAGGCCTTGGCTTCCTTCAGTGTGGCAGGCAGCAAGTTAATAGCTCTGAACAAGGCCTGGTGTTATTATAACATAGCAGGTTAAGCCACCCCTGCAATGCCAGCATCTCATATGGCTGCTAATATGAGTCCTGGCTACTCCACTTCTGATCCAGAGCCGTGCTAATACACCTGGGAAATCAGCACAAGAGAGCATAAGTGCTTGGGCCCCTGCACCCATGTAGAAGACCTCAATAAAGTTCCTGGCTCCTGGTCTCAGCGTGGCTCAGCCCTGGCAGTTGTGGCCATTTGGGAAGTGAACAAGCAGATGGAAGATTCATTCTCTCTCTCTCTCTCTCTCTCTCTCTCTCTCCCTTACCCTCTCCTTTTTTCTCCCTGTAACTCTGACTTTCAAATAAATAAATTTTTAAAAGAATAGGTTTTAAACTCGTGGGTGACACATCAGTAGAGTAAATAAGTTTATCTAGAACATTGTAAGAAGGCCTCATGGAGGAAGGGTTATTAATTAAGGCCCAAAGGATGAGTATGAATGGGATAAGACTGGGAGGAGGATATGGCAAAATAAGGAGAATATGCAAACAAAGATTGAGAATCAGGAGTAGTTTATTTGGAGGAGGCAAGGACAGAATGGAGGGCAGTGCTTGGAGCGATGAAAGAACAAATTAGGTTACATGTGGCTCAATTTGTGGGCCCAAAATGCGGAATTTGAACTTATCTTGAATGAAATAAAGCACTAGGTGCTCTGAGCTGGTGACTCTTAACCTGACTTTCCCCTCCAAGGGACATTTGGTATCTGGTGATATTTTTCATTTTCACTATGGAATGGGGTGCTATGGCCATAAAGTGGGTAGAGATCAAGAGACGCTTCTGAAGTATCCTACAATTCAGAAATCCACAATAGAGAATTACCTATCCTCAAACGTACATTGCAGAAGGCCTCCTTTGTCTGCATGGGGCAGTGGTAGCTGTACTTGCTGTGGTTGACTTAATATTGTAAATTTCAAAAATGAGCTGCTCTCTGTTCCCTGTCTCACCCTTCCGTCTTTTTTCTTTATTATGGGTATTAAAGGAGAAAAGAATTTCAAAATCATATTATATTCCATGATTGCTAGGTAAGGGGAGGGCAAGTGTCATTAAGTCTGTGTTCCAACTTAATTTTTTAAGATGCCATCTTGTTATAAAGTATGCTTTTACTTTCCCTTTCCTATGTCTTCTATGCTCAAATTAATCAGAAAATGCAATTTAAAAAAGCTTTGTGCCACTTACTGTGATCATACTATGATTACCTTATTATATCAGATGCTTTGGAATCTGGACACTCCTGAGGTGTATTTCATTTTCTCCAAAGTGAGACAGAAGGTATTAATCAGAGTGTACAGAATAGAGCTTTATTTAAAAGGCAAGAGCCAAGTGTTTCTATCACAATTACAAGTATTCAGACAAAAAGAGGAAATACAGAATGCAAAGATCTCACTTTTTCAGAGTGAGGAATTAGACCTAGAGAGAGAATCTTAGGTTTGTTTAGTAAAAAAATGGGAAAGGTGTCTGAGGAATGGTACCATTTTTCTCTTTTCCAGTGCTATATGTTCCACATGTATGTTGGGGTACGTGCTGGAGGGGGTATCGGTGATGAAATTGAAGACCCAGCAGGAGATGAATATGAGATCTATCGAATCATCTTTGACATCACTTTCTTCTTCTTTGTCATTGTCATCCTCTTGGCCATAATACAAGGTAAGTATCTTCATAGAAACTCATGAAAATCTAAGAATTGATCTATCACCTATTGAAGCTCATATTTGAGATAGGAAAGAATGTCAAGTGTTTTCTAAAAAAGCTGAATAAAACTTCTCCACCTAGTCTTTCCTCCTTGTGAAATCTGTAGAGGGAAAAGTAAAGAAAAATAGGTCTCTGGCAAGAGGTGAAGATGCACACTGTTTTCTTGTGTCACCTTTCACATACCATAATAGGAAGAGCACTTCTTCATTTGAATGCCAGCTCTGCCATTGACTGGCTTGAAGAATTTTAAGGGTATGTGGTGGTGATGAGCTTTTAGCTTTGGTGAGTCTATTTTGTGGAAAAAAATATAAATTTCAAAGGCCCTATTTTTTTCATTTTTATTGATTTTTTATTTTTAAATTTTATTTAAATTATACAAGTTTCATGTATTTCATATATACAGATTTCAAAACATATGATACTTCCCACCCTCTAACCCTTCTTCCTCCTCCCTCTCCTATTCCTACTCTTAATTTTTACAGAGATCTGTTTTCAGTTTACTTAATGATCGTAAGGTTAATCTTACACTAAGTAAAGAGTTCGACAAATAACATGACTTCTAAAAAAATATTTATTTATTTGAGAGGCAGAGTGAGTGACAGAGAGAGGGAGAGAGGGAGAACTTCCATGTTCTGACCTACTCCCTAAATGGCCACAATGGCCAAGATTCAGCCAGGTAAAGCCAGGAGGCTACCACTCCATTGGCTCTCTCACGTGGGTAGCAGGGACCCAAGTACTTGGGCCATCTTCCACTGCCCTTCCAGGCACATTAGCAGGGAGCTGGATTGAAAGCAGAGCAACTAGAAGTTGAACCAGCATTCTGATATTGGATGCCGGCATCACAAACAGTAACTTGACCTGCTGTTCTACAATTCTGGTCCAAGGTCCTATGATTTTTGAGAGGTTAAAAGAAATGACACACAGGGACTGGCATTGAGGAAGAGTACATTAAACTGCCACCTGTGACACTGGTATCCCATATTATAGCTACTTCAGTTCTGATCTAGCTCCATGTTAATGCACCTGAGAAAGCAGCAGAAGATAGTCCAAGTGCTTGGGCCCCTGCACCCACAGAGGAAACCCAGATAGAGCTCCAGGCTCTTGACTTCAGCCTGGCCCAGCCCCGTCCATTGTGGCCATTTTGGTGATGAACTAGCAGATCTCTCTCCCTCCCTCCGTGCCTCCCTGCCTCTCTCTCTCTCTCTCTCTCTCGCTCTCGCTCTCGCTCTCTGCCTTTGAACTAAATAAATAAATCTTTAGGAAGAAAATGTCTTACATTTCAATTCCCGGAAAATGACTCATGAAGCTGTTATGCTAAAGGAGCTACCATGGACCAGGCACCGGGCTTTACGTGTAGCCTTTCAACAACATGATGAGAACACTACTGTTGTTCATTATTCACACTTGACCTGTGAAGTAACTGAGCCACCTTGAGCCTAAGTAACTTGGCCAAGGCACACAACAACAGTCGGGGCTGGAACCATGTCCAATCTGGTTCAGTCTGGGTCCAGAGCCCCCACGTGCAACCACAGTGCTCTAGGTACCCACTAGCTCTTGCTTTTATTCCAAGGACACTTGGAGTGTGTTCTTTTTCTCTCTCTGAAAAAAGAAAATCACTCATGTTATCCTTTTTCTGTTTCACACATTTATCCTGGCTTGAATTAAATGTCTATAAATGTGACATTATCCTTTAACTTCCACAGGCATGAGACGGTGGTATTTGTCAGGAAAGTACATGGACAAGCTTAAAGGACTCACAATCCATTTGTTATATCTTTATTGGGTATAACAATAATGTGTTTATAAGAGGGCAAAGTCGTGAAACACTTGGAAGAAAGTGTGAAGCCAGCAAGTCACAGGAGGAAAGAAGCTGAACCAGGCCACATGATTCAGTTCATTTCCGATTGCCACATTGATAAAATGATGGAGAGTTTGCTAATGAGGAACTTGTGAGAAAAGTTTTTTTGAGGGAGGCAAATTCTCACAACTGATACAATTATGTTTTATTTCCAGATTAATACTCAAAAACCTTCCTGTTGGAGTTTTCTGTGGTTTATAACCACAAATCTCAACAGCTCTTTTCCAGCATGAAGTAGATAAACAGTCATCTGCATAGGCCACATAGTCTAACAAGATTCCACTTGAGCTTAAAATGCTTTTCCCAGCAAGTGTGTGCCCCAGTGACTGACCACACACTGCCCCCTGGGAGAAAATGCCACTCCCTTGCTGGAAGCACCCGGTGTGAACTTATACTTTGCTTTGACCGTGTTCTCCCAGTTGCCCCAAGTGGTTGTGTTTTCCCTTTCCTTAGAAGCATTAGCCAAGGGGCTAGGAATTCCATTATTTTTCTCTGTTTGCTGAAGATTCAACTGTGTCTTTATTTAACATTAGGTTTAATTATTGATGCTTTTGGAGAACTCAGAGACCAGCAGGAACAAGTCAAAGAAGACATGGAGGTGAGGCTTTTGGGTCAGGACTCAGCTTTGGCTGTTGCTGTTGCAGGCACTCATTTTCCTCTCTGCCTTTGTCGAGAGAATCATGAACATAGGAGAAAGGAGCACAATGCAGAATGTGTGGTTTCAGAAAGGAGGGCAACGCAGGATGTGTGGTTTCATTTGCTATCATCAATTTAGGCAGTACCTGTGATTGAGCAGGGTGCCAGGCTGGAACCCAGTAGACCCTAAGTGCACATGCACAAATACAACACCATCCTGTCCCTCAAGACATAGAGAGATCATTCATTCAAAACCGTGGATTCACTAACAAATAAAGCAATAGATGATAACAGAACATCATCAAGAACCCTTTATGTACATAAACCCTGAGTCCTGGGGTCTCCGGGCTGGTGTCTAATTTATTACTGAATGATCAGAAAACTTCTTGGAAGAACAGATGCTCAGCTGAAGGTTCCAGACGTGTGGGTTTGAGGGGAAGAAAGCAGGATACCTTAGGCGACCTTCTGGTCCTGTGTCCCCTCCAGGCACATCTTCGTGAGTCCCACCTTTGAGTTGCCCAAGGGTATCACCATCTGATATATCAGTGCTTCAAGATGAAGCATTAACTTCTAGGGGGCGGGCTGCAGATGAGGGCCAGCAAATAAAGAACCTAGTAATTCATTTGTGAGATTGACAGTTTAATGTATGGACTGTGGAAAACAGGAAAGGAGTTTCAAGCAGGATAGTAAGATGATTGGACTTGCATTCTGAAAAGATAACCATAGTTTAAAATATGAGGAATGAATAGGAGACTGCTAAGTGCAGGGGCAGGTAAAGGAGCTGTCAGCATTTTCCAGATGGGAAATTATGAAGTTTTTGGTAAAGGAGAGCCACTAAGGATTCGGAAACTAAATGGATTGAACCTGCACTTGGGAGGTAGAATGAAGAGAACTTAGTGAGTGGCCAACTGGAAAAGAAAGAAGACGGGGCAAGGACAGGGGATGCCCAGCTTCAAGCATGAATGACCAGATAGTGCAGTTAAGTGACCAGCGTAACCTAGAAGCAAAGCACGTGCATAAGTATCACTTACGAGCCGAGTTGAACCTGCTCAGTGTGAGAGCCATCCACTGGCGTGGTGTAGAGACCTGATTGTCCTCCCTATTGCTGTAGGGGGCCTATCTGCTACCTGCAGTTGTTGATTAGTAAGGCAGGAAGAATTTTATACGTAATCATAATCATCTTGATTCGCAGCCTTAGAATCCAGCGCATTGTAACCATGCTTCAGAGTATTAAGCAGCTTCTATCAGGGAAAGTTGGGCACCAGAGTGACATGAGGACAATAACTATTGAATGAATTAGAGTCAGTACATATGAAAATTTTTAGCATTTGTTTGAAGGGCAAAATGGCAGACACAGAGTCAGAGAGACAGAAAGAGAGGGACAGAGACAGCTCCCATATGGGATGTGTGTGTCCCAAGTAGCATTTTAACTACTACACCAAGCACCCACCTTAGTACAGATGATATTTTAATAATGAAATAGAAGGTTTTGTGGCCCAACCCTACAGATGGCAGACCTGAGCTGGTGCTGCTCCACAGGCTGCTTGAAGAAAGGTATGGTCCAGAATGCATGTGGGAGGGCAAATGATTAGGCACCTGGTTCCTAGAGCTGACATCATTTTCAGTATCTGTCCACTGACTAATCTTGTACATAGCAAAGTGCCTGGCACATGGCTGACCCTCAAGGAATCATGGATGGCACACCTTGTAGCTTCATATGTGATTTGACTTTCCCCAAAGGGAAATTTTTGTGCCTTTTCCCTCTTAGTCATCAGAATTTGTTCAGGTAGCAACGGAGTTTGAAGTTTTCTTTGAGGACACAGTTAATTCTGCCTGGGTAACTTGAGTCAGTGCCATGAACAACAGCGGTCACTTGGACATCAGTTTCACCCAGACTGGAGAAAAAAGTGCCTTACAGCTAGCATTATCCTGTACTTTTTCTTCATCTGTTACTTCTTTCTGCTGGTATCTATGCAATTCCAATGCTGAGACACAGTTGCAGTAGCTAGTACATTCATATTCATAGACTGGCACAACCTCCTTTTATAGTGATCTCTGCCATACCTTAAGTAAAGTAAATTGATGTGCCTAAATGCTGAATTGTGTTTTCCTTTTGTCTTGGGTTTTCAATTCCCTGACATTTTCCTATTTCCCTTTGTCTTCTAGACCAAATGCTTCATCTGTGGGATAGGTAATGACTATTTTGACACAGTGCCACATGGCTTTGAAACCCACACCTTACAGGAGCACAACCTGGCCAATTACCTGTAAGTGAGCTCATCTCTGATGCTTCTGCCTGTCTGGTAGCCACCAGTTCCCCCCAACCATGGGAAGTGTGAGAAGTCAGACAGAGAGAAGCTTCTTTTTCCTTACAGTTGCTGTAGATGCTTAGACAGCTAGTCTTTCCCTCTGGAGTAGGTTGACTTAGGAAATGAAGTTGCAGCCCTTAATATAAACAGCTCTTTCTAGCAAGCAAAATGGATTGGTGGAAAGGGTGGAGCACAGCGTCTCAGGGAGTCTTGCACGTGTTTCTCATTTCGAATAGGAATCCACCAGCTGCTGCCTGGAGATATGTGAATCTCCATTTTTCTTTTCTGAGGACTTAGATTTCTTTAGGCACTATTGGAAACCCAGTTAAAAGTTGCATTTATTTTTTAAATATGTAGAATTCTGGTCATTACTTGGAACTAGCCAGAAAGTACTTTGGTAAAATGCCATTTGTACACATTTGCTGACTCAATTTTAACATTAAACAGAAGAGGTGTAGAGTAGTATTATATGACAACATATGGTTTCATTATACTCAATTGAACCAATCTATAAGTTAGAACTTCTCATAAGCTAGTCATCAGTTGAAATTCATCAGTGTTGATTTGATTCTGACAAAAATATCTGTATTCCTTACCTGAAGTTAAAGTGCCTCTAAGATAAAATCATGCACCAGATCAGAAAAGTTAAGTAAAAAATATCCTTATCTGTTTCTGGTAAATTATAATTAATTTAAAAAATGTATTTGTGGTGTTTTCTTTGTGCTTATTGTAACTGAACACAATATATAACATGTGAAAATATTTCTTGTGTGTGTGTACTGATATCTCCATGCAATCCAATTCTGATCAGTGTCTCTGTATCTCTAGGTTTTTTCTGATGTACCTCATAAACAAAGATGAAACAGAACACACAGGACAGGTAGGTAAACAGGGACTAAATACCATTCCCTGAAAAAGAGGTAGAGAGACCCTAACGCAGAACCCCAACATTGACCTGAAGGTGTGTATTAAACAGCAAGGCAGTGGGAATTACTTTCAGATATCCATCATGGCATCTCGGTATAAAATTCCTGTTGTCTTGGGTGATTGTGGAAAAGATTGTCTTTGTTGAAAGAGTAAAATTCTAATTTTACATAAAAGGTGAACTTTTTTCACTTGAAAATGTTAGATTTGGGTTCTGAATACCCTGTTTTAAGAAAATTGAGTGTTCTTAATTATAATATTCTTGACTGGTTAATCAGACAGCAGATGATTTCAAGGGAACTTCACCCTACAGTATTATGATCAGTAAAAACTGACAGAATGTTGAATGCGTAACATTTCTAAGATGTTTGGAATTCCACAAGTGTTCACCACAAATTATTAATAGCTTGAATTTAAAGAAGACACTTAATAAAATATACCACATCCCATAAAAGCATCCCACAAATATACTTCAT
The DNA here is from genome assembly GCF_964237555.1 of Oryctolagus cuniculus. NCBI lineage: Eukaryota > Metazoa > Chordata > Mammalia > Lagomorpha > Leporidae > Oryctolagus > Oryctolagus cuniculus. The sequence continues at coordinate 59,892,020 of NC_091444.1, read as the reverse complement.
GGTTATTATATTGTGGTCAAGATGAAGATTGGTGATTTTGTTTATTAGAAGTAAATAGGGGGCCAGCACCGCAGCTTACTAGGCTAATCCTCCGCCTTGCAGCGCCAGCACACCAGGTTCTAGTCCCAGTCGGGGCGCTGGATTCTGTCCCGGTTGCCCCTCTTCCAGGCCATTTCTCTGCTGTGGCCAGGGAGTGCAGCTGAGGATGGCCCAAGTGCTTGGGCCCTGCACCCCATGGGAGACCAGGATAAGTACCTAGCTTCTGCCATCGGATCAGCGCGGAGCGCCGGCCGCAGCGCACTGGCCACAGCGGCCATTGGAGGGTGAAACAACGGCAAAGGAAGACCTTTCTCTCTGTCTCTCTCTCTCACTGTCCACTCTGCCTGTCAAAAAAAAAAAAAAAAAAAAAAAAAAAAAAGAAGTCAATAGGGTCTGGTATATTTAGTTAAGAACTACCTAAATCAATTTGGACTTCTCCAATTACAGTGAGTTTCTATCATATATTTTGTGTTAGTACACCGATTTTTTGGAAAATACTAATGCATTTCCTTCACTTCTACAGGAATCCTATGTCTGGAAAATGTATCAAGAAAGGTGCTGGGAATTTTTCCCGGCAGGGGATTGTTTCCGGAAACAGTATGAAGACCAGCTAAATTAAACTGAGACCCTCAGCACCTCTGAAATCACCCCTGCCTTCTCTGTCTCTTCTCTTCCCCACCCCTTCCTGCGTGTTCTTGGAATCATCCTGCTGACTTCCTAAAGTGGAGGCATTGTGTGCTCTCTGGGAGCGTCCAGGCTCCCTTTCTGAACCTGACTGTTTTTCCCCCACCTCACACATTCTCTTTGAGACTAAAGACTGAAGAATAGTTTAAATTCATACACAGAGAAAACAAACTCTGGAAACAAAACCATTCTGGACACCGTCATAACACGCTCGCAGGTTTTCTTCTGAGACTCCTGGAAGTCTCCGTGAGCCATGGGGCCCTCACAGAGCAGCGTGGCAGCCACACTCACCCGGCCTCTTCATTTCACCATCCTGAAAGGAGCTGTCTCAAGGTCACAGAGCACTTGTAGCACTTAACAGATTGCTGTGGACACCAGTTTCGAAGGGAAATAGTGCCTTACTATATGTGGGTTGAGCTATGCAGAAGATACGTGCATGAAAAAACATCTCTATTTTCTTTATGTCAACCTTTTTTCTTTCTTAGTTCCATTGATTTTGTGAAATTTTTTCCCCTTTCTTCTTTCCTTAGATGGGGGAGGGTAAGAAAACGTTTGTTCACACCTTTTTACAAAGACGGGTGGGTGTCTCAGGATGGAGGGAGGCTCTTTCTCATTCTTCACATTCACCCTCCCCATGTGCTTCTGCTCTTATTTCGGTAATGTTCTGATGCAACGTTGCAACTTTATGAAATCTTTGTATGAAAACAAAACGACTGCAAAAAAATACACTTTCAAAAGAAATAATTCATTGCATGTTTATTATGCAAGTTTAAACGAACAAGAAAACCTTCAGAAGCAAGTTGATCAACATGAGAGAACTTTCATGATAATTATATTCATAGTAATAAAAGTGTTGTGGGCTTAATTGTATATTTGGAGCCAGTGTCATCCACCAACAATGTGATAACGTTATGAACTTGACAGTAGTTTTGGGTTTTTCTCTTTCTTTCGGCCACCTGTGATCAGTTGTTGATTAAGGACTTCGTTTTTCAGGCCATTTTTTAATATCAAAGCTGAAGCAATATCCATTCAGGGATTTCATCAGTTGCATCACAAAACATGGATGAGAATTTAAATCACTCCATTTTGTCCATTTTCAGTCCTTTTAAATGTAATGCTAATCTTTACAATTAAAAAGACAGATTCAGAATGGAAGCAAAGTCATTTTGCAAACATTGGAGCTCTTTTATTACAAGTCTGCTTGTTAATTTTAGAATTGTAAAACTGCTCTGATTAAACTATTTAACTAACTTTCTCATCTTTTTTCTCTGTTTCTTGTATAACTGGGACTGCGTGTCACTTGAGATGGGAGCTTTAAACTTGTGGTGGATAGAGCACATTTCCTAACTCTGCACTGAGACCTCTAATACTCGTTTTGCTTTGTTCTTTGGTAGCTGATCAACTCTGCTGTGGTTGTGATGACTGAGCCCCAAAGTCATCAATTACCTGGCTGCACCTGATCATTCCTCTTTGATGAGGTCATCCAGACCTCTTGAAATCTTCTAATGACAGAAGAAACAAGCAGTGTCTCCCAAATTGTTTAATTTTAGAAAGCTCTTCCTTGCTCAGGATAAATTTATTTCCCATAATAGTAGGGATCTATTTTCTTTCTTAATAAGAAAGAGAATTGGTACATTAGTAAGCAGTGTATCAAGCACTCAAATACCAGTTGAACCTTTTCTGTGTGCCAAGAATGGCGATGGGTACCAGGGATACTTTTTCTGTCATTTTATTCCTTATCAGCATGGTAGCAAAGCTCTGGGATCCATACTTTGCATTTGTCTTTAGGTATCGCTTTTATTTGAGAGAAGGAATAAATTTGGCCCTACCATGGGAATTTCCAGACTCTTTCCGGAGATGGTCTTATGCTTGGAAGAGTCTGAATAAAATTAATTAGGGTGGCTCCAGAAAACATAAAAAACAAAACAAAACAAAACACATGGCCCCTTGCTTTGAATCACTTCAGAGGAAGCATCTAGTGGAGAGGAATAAGTCTTTTTCCAGGCCATAAAGTCCACTGAGATAGTCAAGTCTCCTATTAATAATGCCCAGATTGGTGTTGACCCAAAACAGCAGTACAGGTGAGATGTGAATGAGTAGGTTTGTAGCTGTCCTTAGATTTTGCAGGCTTGTGTACATTGTTCTCACTGATGCTGTCAGCTTCCAAGTCTTGGGACAGAACCTAAGTATCTGAGGTGGATGTAGAAGTTGGGTAGAATTTGGGAAGAGGAAGCTTCTGTTGGCCAATGGGCTTTGCATACATGTCAGTTTTGGGGGCAGAGCAAAGGAACAGAGTTGGGGACCAGAGAATGCCTGGCTTCCCAGCCCATCGTTGGCTTTCCCTTCTCCAGGCCTCAGAAGGGATGAGGGAGCTCTCCTCATCAGCACTGTTAATTCCTCCAGGAAACATCTCAGTGAATCTGCACTGACCTTGGCTCTCCACTTCTCTCATTCAACTTAGGGCCCTCTGACCCAAACACAAGAAATGGAATCCTTTTAGAAACTTTATGTTATACCAATATCCAAATGTTCACGGAGGACATAATAACCGCTACCTATCAGCTTCAGTGCTTGCAGACATCATTCTGCCCTTCCTGTTTCATCTCTTCCTCTATTTTTCCTGGAAATAACTTTTGAACTGACCCCATAAGATAGGGTTAAGTCCACAGTTTAAGTTGATGCTTTCCAACTCTACTCTGGTCATGAGTGTCCAAAGGGTATTCCTGGGCGTTATTTTCATGTGTAGGAAGTAATTTGTTCTCAGCCCCACAAAACTCCTTTAAAAGCCCTATTGGAATGAAAACACTTTATGCCTGATTGTAAAAATCATACCCAGAAAAATTGTACAGTTCTTCACTATCTTGCTTTACTGAGAAAATGTTCATATTTTTCTTAAATTCCCATTTTCTTGGTGAATATAACAATATGGCCCCCATTTCTGGTAGGATCACTGAGTGATTCTCAGTGGTGATTACTTCATTTACACTGGACACAGTGAAAGAGAACCTTTTAAAAATGTATTATATGGACTCAAGCACATAATTCACGTGACCTGGACATGGAAAACACCTGGTTAGACATTCCCCAAAGTATTTGGTAAATATCTATTGTTTTGTGAAGAAGATGACCTCACCATCCCTTGCTAAAGACATTTTTGCCCAGCACTCTGGGATAGCTGTGGTAGAAGCTGGACAAAAAATGCATCTTGGTCATGATACAAGTGCTAGGATGATGGCACCTGGGTTTATAATCACCATAAGTATTAATAGCACACATTTCTAAACAGGACAAACATCTGTATCATAGCATCTAATATTATACAAATTGAATGGTGTTATTAATATGTATAGAAAACAGTAATTATATAAACCCTTGAAATTCCATGTTTCTCAAATCATTTATATATGTATATGTAGTCACAACTCAGTACAGAGACAGTGTAAAACAGTAGCTCTAATTTCCTTGTACACATAACATTTGAAGACTTCTAGAATGTTAGAGCTGAAAGGGATTTATGCTGTCACGTTTCAGGTGAAGCAATCCAGGCAGGTTAAATGGTTTGGTTGAAATCACAAGGTTAGTGGGAAGGCTGGAGCTTTTTCAAAGAAGCCAGGTTTTCCATTAATCTTTTTCCTAATACAACCAGAACGGTTTGAAAAATAATACCCTTCTCATGAACTAGCCAAAATGAAGCAGGAAAGCTGATACTTAGAAAAGTTTTCGATGAAATATCATCAGTGTTCAACATAGACATTCTGATTCTGTGATAGGGGAATTCTGAGAGTGACAGAATGAACAACTGGTTTCAAAATGCGCCATTGAACATAGCTATTTCTGAATATGGAGCCAAGTGTCAACTCTAGTCTAAGTAAGAAAGCTTCTGAAAGAATCTAGTTGTGGTTGTCATATTCATCATGATTAAAATCACTTGGGTTCATATTCCCTTATTAAAGACTGTGTGTCATTAATGAGGACAGGCTTTAAGGGACCCAGGAATCCTGTATGTTACTGTGCTGCTGGTGGTATAATTGCAAAAGGGCATCGGTTTGCCTTTCATGGCAGAGAAGAAAAACTTTTCCTCTATGCTGTTAATCCAGCCTGTAGAGGCCTGCAAATTAAAGTGACCAATGTTAGATTAACAAAAGAAAAGACAGATTTCTATTCAAGTGTGTGCCTAGGAATTTACAGAAAGATATGACACAAGGAGGCTATGAGAACCTGGGGCTAGGGCCTGTGCTGTAGTCCAGCTGGTTAAGCCAAGGCCTGAAGCACTGGCATCCCATATGGGAGCCAATTTGAGTTCTGGCTGCTCCACTTGTGATCCAGCTCCGTGATAATGTGCTTGAGAAAGTAATGGAGGATGACCCAAGTGCTTGGGCTCCTGCACCCATGTGGGGGACCTGGAAGAAGCTCCTGACTGCTGGCTTTGGCTTGGCCAAGCCCTCGCCATTGCAGCCATTTGTGGAGTGAACTAGTGGATGGAAGATACTTCTCTCTCTCTCTCTCCCCCTCCCTCCCTCCCTCCCTCCCTCTCTCTCTCTCCTTCTCACCCTCCCACCCTCTCTCCTTCTTACCCTCTCTCCCTCTCTGCCTCTCCTCTCTTTCTCCCTCTCTCTCTTTCTCTCCCTCTCTCCCTCTCCTCTCTTTCTCCCCCCCTCTTCTTCTCTCTGTAACTCTGCCTTTCAAAAAGATAAATAAAAGAAGACAAATCTGGGATTTACATTAAATCTTAATAAGGAAGAGGGTAGGGCAGAGGGGGCACTTCTGTGAGAACAGATAACCTCTGTGTAGGTGTAAAGAAAGGACGCCTAAGGAAGAATGACTTTCTGGAAAGATAAATGTCCTCTTAACAGAACAGATGAGAGTTTTCCAACATTGTCTGGGTGTGGTGCTTACTCCTGTCTCCAAGAAGAGAAGATTAGAGTTTCTCTCGGGGAAGGGATTTATGATGATTAAATTCTTTGGGGAGGCTGTACTTTGCATCAGATAAGGAATTTAATGAACTCAAATGCCTTCAGCTCAAAGTAATTTTTATGGCACAGTGGCTTATTCTAGACCCATTCACTCATCAACTCCTACACACCCATAAAGTGTTCCAACTCCTTTTAAACATCATTAATTTTATGTTTATTTTCTTCCAAGAAATCTGTGACCTTGATGTATGTACACTCTTTATTAACCATTGCTAAATAGGTCCTAAAATTGTTGATTGTAGAGAAAAGAATTCACTTTCTTAGACCTGGTTAACATTACCAGCTGCTATAAAATATAATGTTCCCAATGTAAAAGATCCCATATCAACAGGTAAGCAGAAACTCGAGTTAACAATTGTTTTTAAAGGCCACCAAATCTGAATGTTCTTGTACATTGTAATTTGGATTACCTGCAGTTTTGAACTTTGTTTCAAGTATATTAGATATAGCTCATGTTTCATATGTAAATTGAAAAATATAGGCATAGGCAGGTGTACTATTAATAAGATTAGTGGATGATCTTGAGATGATTATACTATTGTGAGACAGAGGAATTCGAAGCATCTGTTTAAGCTTCTATTATTATGACCAACCATAAGGCCTCTGTCCTACACAAAAGAAAGATGAATGGAGCAAAACCCTGGACAAGTTATGTTATAAATTCATAAGATTTCATGGCCAGAACTGTCAATTTATTCTTCACATACTTATATACGTGAAGAAAAAAAAGCAACTATTTAGACTGTGTTTTTACCAGTGAGGTAAATTGATAGAAACTCATCATTTCTTTTAAGGAGTATACATTGTGAAAGAGTTGTCTCTATATAAAAATGTCATGAAGGCTAAGTTCCAGAATGAGCTGAATCTAAGTATGACACACACAATAAATAGTTTATATTCCATACTTGGCATAATCACAAGAGAGGAACTATTTCCTGTTTATCCTGAGTAGGCCCTACATGACATATCATCTTAGTCTTGGTTCCCTTGAATCTGACCTGAAGTAGGGAATAATGTGATTGTTCCTTACTGAGGCCAGCAGGATTGCAAGCATGAGGAAACAGGAAGTGGGCTGAATAAGGTTAGGCAGCAGTGCAGATGAATGTTCTCCTGCGCTTGTGTCTGCTCCACTGAAGCGAGGAAGAGAAAAACTTCATGGCAGATGTGCCCAGTCGGCATGATAGGACTTCATAAACCATTCTATGCAAATAAAATGCCTTCAAGTAGTCCATGGGAGGGAGAAAGGACAAGAAGGAAGCAGTTACTTCTTTTCCATCTCCAGTTTCCCATCAGTCAAACCTCACCCCAAGGCATACAAGTCCTCCACACGCTGGACTGAATCACCTGACTTTGAGGAGTGCGTTGTGGACGCCAGATCCATATCCTGAAAGGGGCAGTCGTATCTCAAGCTGAAAGAGGCAGAAGGAGGCAGAAACCCACAGTGTAGTAGCCTGCCTGGCTGCACAAGGGGTGGGGAGGTCACAACGAGAGGTGGCTCAATGTACTGAAAAATGACAGATTGGCCACCCTCCAGCAAACAAACGTGAGGTCTTGAAAAAAAGTTGTCTGGTGCAGAAAACTAAGGTGGAGCCAGTGGCTGGAGGCTCAGGAAGTAGGTGGTACCGAAGCAATCTGAAGAGGCCCATGAGGTTCAGGACTGATATTTGTGCTTGTTGTACCATTTTTTCTTTGGTGTTTTATGTTTGAAAGACCTAACAATGAAAAATGAGTGACACAGGAAACATACATTCTAAGTTTGGAGAATACGGCATAATGTCAGCAGGTCACAGAAAGAGCAAAATTTTCTTAACATGTACTTGACTCCCATTTTCTTCAACAAATAGAATGGCAGAGTTAATTAGCTGGATAAAAAACATAGGTGATCTATCCGTCAAATTTGAAAAATACAAATTTCCAAAGATGTTATAGAAAAAAATTCCTTTTTTACTCTAAGAAGTCAGATAGAACCACTTGATAGAAGTAATACAAAGATGGAATTTGTTCAACTTTCTAACGATCCTTCTTTCCACTAGTTACCTAATGGGTTAGGCAACTACTGGAAGTTTAGTGCTTACTTGTAGTAAGAAGTATTTAAGTCGAGGCTGCATGGTCATTTTTCAGTATTCCTAGAAAATATATTCTCAGTATATACAGGTGCATAAAAATCATCTGAGAATTTGTAAGTAATACAGACTCCTCAGCCATACCCCAAAATATTCTGATTTTGGAATCCAGGTGAGGTCAGAGAATATGCATTTTAAATAAATGCCATTCTCCACCAATGCACAAAGCTTTGATATAAGTGTTTAACAAAATAAAGTTGAAGGAAACATTGCATTAGTGGTTCTATGTTTCTAAGGCTTATTGCACCGAGTCTGTGGCTCATTGCACCAAGTCTACATTGTATGTCTATGGTTGCTGCACTAAAAGCTGTTTGATGTTTACATGATTCACTGGCCTTTGGCTGTGGTGTGTAAGAGACCATTAGCTTAGGAGTCAGGTGGCCTGAATTCCAACCCCTTCTCTAGCATGTACTAGCAATATGCCTTTGGTAAATTTGTTCAACCTTCATTGACGAATCCGTTTAACCAAACTACAACTGGATTAGCTTATCTTATACCTAATAGCAGAAATTCTGAGTATCAAAAGTGAGAAGAAATTGGAGCGTGTTTGGTGTAGTAGTTAGGCTTCTTTTTGGATGCCTCTGTTAGATATCGAGCACCCTGGGCTAAGTCCTGGCTCTACTCCAGGTCCCAGCTTCCTGCTGATGTGCACCCTGAGAAACAGCCGGTGATTGGTCAAGTACTTGGGTCACTGCCTCCCACATGGTAACGGATTGAGTTCTGGTCTCCTGGCTTTGGGCGGGTCCAGGTTTGGATGCTGGAGTTTTGAGGGGGAGTGTACCAAATGAAAAGATTCTCTTTCCCTCTCTGCCTTTCAAATATATGAACTACATAATTTTATTTTTAAAAAAATCAAAGAATTTTCTCAAAATAACAAAATAAGATTTCATGGAAGATAATCAGCATTTCTTTTTTTTAACTTTTATTTAATGAATATAAATTCCAAAGTACAGCTTATGGATTACAATGGCTTCCCCCTCATAATGTCCCTCCCATCCGCAACCCTCCCCTTTCCCGCTCCCTCTCCCCTTCCATTCACATCAAGATTCATTTTCAATTCTCTTTATATACAGAAGATCAGTTTAGCATATATTAAGTAAAGATTTCAACAGTTTTCTCCCACACAGAAACATAAGGTGAAAAATACTGTTTGAGTAGTAGTTATAGCATTAAATCACAATGTACAGCACATTAAGGACAGAGATCCTACATGAGGAGTAAGTGCACAGTGACTCCTGTTGTTGACTTAACAAATTGACACTCTTGTTTATGGCATCAGTAATCACCCTAGGCTCTTGTCATGAGTTGCCAAGGCTATGGAAGCCTTTTGAGTTCACCGACTCTGATCATATTCAGACAAGGTCGTAGTCAAAGTGGAAAGTGGAATTTTTCTAGGAGCATGAAGAAAACCTGTCTGTTCAGTATATAGTAAATGTAAAACTTTAAAAACTTTTAAAACTGCTTAACCTCTGAATAATTATATGATTAGGAAAGTCTATAGTAGTATATCTCTCTATAATTCTGATGGCTTAATTTGCTTCTACTTTATTCTCTGTGGTTGTAAAAGAGAATGTTTAGCTTTTGTGTTTATGTTCTTGTGTGTGGGGGGTTGGGGATCTTTTTTGTGCCAAAGGGCATTTGGATATTTGTAGCATCATTCACGAGTCAAATAGTACAAAATTATCAGCTTAAAAATTAGCCTGCAGTGCTGGCATTGTAGCACAGCAGGTTAAGCCACCAGCTGCAATGCCTGCATCTCATGTGAGTGCTGATTCAAGTCCCAGCTGCACCACTTCTGATGCAGCTCCCTGCTAATGTGCTTGGGGAGACAGCAAAGGATGGCTCATGTGCTTGGGCCCCTGCCACCCATGAGGGAGGCCGTATGGAATTCCAGTCTCTTGGTTTTGGCCTGGCCAGATCCAGCCCTGACTATTGAAGCCATTTTAGGAGTAAACCAATGGATAGAAGATTCTCCCCCACCCCTCTGTGTGTGTGTGTGTGTCTTCCTATGTATCTCTGCCTTTCAAATGAATAACTAAATAAAAATATTTTTAAAAATTAGTCTGCTGTAGATTTATTACATTTCATGTCCTGCCTGCTGTTGTCTTGGGAGGGCACCAAGTAATTTCATGAGCCTTTTACTGCCCATGGGCCAGACATTCCCCACACCTGTCTTATAGTAATTTCAAGCTTGGTTATTATAGGATTCCTGTTGCTCCTCTGAGAGAATGCTGAAAGAGTAAGAACTGTGTTTCCTAGAGCAACTGAGTCCGTCCAGTTTGGAGACCCACAGAGAAGACAATCATTGACCACTTGCTTTGAATTTCATCTTTGGCCATGGTAGTGGAAATAAAGGTAACCACTGAGAAAGGGTCCACAAGGCTTTGGTTGAAGATCTAAATTGGAAGGGATGAGAGGAGATGGAAGTGATGATTTCTGTTTTCACAACCCTAACAAGAAAATTAAGACCAAAAGCCTGTTAGGAACTAGAGGCCAGGGACCACAATGAAAAGGAACCTGCAATTTATTGTTAGTCCCTCCTCCTCTTTTTATGAAAGGAAAACCCTTAGAAGGAAAATGGAAAATATTTCAAAAAGAATGGTAATTAAAATTGAACATATCAAAATTAATAGGATAAAGCTAAAGCAGAACAGAAAGTAAATTTATAGCACACAATGTTTGCATTATTTAAAAATACATGCTTAAAGTCTGTTGTCTAAGTTGCCTTATTTCCGGGTTCTAGTCCCGGTCGGGGTGCCGGATTCTTTCCCGGTTGCCCCTCTTCCAGGCCAGCTCTCTACTGTGGCCCGGAAAGGCAGTGGAGGATGGCCCAAGTGCTTGGGCCCTGCACCCCATGGGAGACCAGGAGAAGCATCTGGCTCCTGCCTTCGTATCAGCGTGGTGCGCCGGCCGCAGGGTGCCAGCCGTGGCGGCCATTGGAGGGTGAACCAACGGCAAAAGGAAGACCTTTCTCTCTCTCTCTCTCTCTCTCTCTCTCTCTCTCACTATCCACTCTGCCTGTCAAAAAATAAATAAATAAATAAATAAATAAATAAATTGCTCTATTTAGAAGCAAAAAATAAACAATGAAAATGAAACTCAAAGTAACTAAAAGGGAGAAATATAGAGACAATTAACAAAGATAAAAACTGATTCTTTGAAAGAACTATTATAAGTCTTTCAAGACATTATTGTTAAATTCCTAGCAAGACTGAACATGAAAAGTACAAGTTGCCAATATCATGATAAAAGATGGCCTATCATTACAGATACTAGATGTTAGAAGGGTAAGAAGTATTCTGAAAAACTACATGGCACTATATTTGACAGCTTAGGGTTTGGCTAACCAAAATGAACATATTCTTTTAAAATCCCATATCCAACTGACAAATTTACCTAAAAAATAAATTTGCTTTTATGTTAAAGTAATTGAATTTGATTTAAAAAAATTCCTTCAAAGATTTTTTACTAGTGAATTGCTTCAAACTGTGTTTCCTCTCTACTGTTTCAGTAGCCTTTTATTCTTGTTCCAGTTATCCTTGTATAAGAAGAGGCTTCTACAGTTGAAACAGGGTCATAAATGAAATAATCATGTCCTTGACTTTGTGATTGTTGTGGGGTCCATAGTTGACTTAAGATGGTCCATCAGAAGTAAGCTGCAGAATTTTGTTTTGTTGTTGCAGGATGTGACGTCACCTCTCCTCCTAGATGTGAATGACAGCCGTTATACCTCTGCTAGCTTAGACAGTCATTTTGGGATCATGGGATAAGTAAGTCCGAGAATGATGCTGACAGCAGGTGGAAAGCAGAGGAGAGAACCACAGAGAAATACAATTGCAATCTTGACATTATCCACATGAACCTCAGAAGTCTTTTCATACATCTTTTCATGTAAATAAAACCACAATATTTTTATTATTGTTTAACTCATTGAAACAGAATTTTCTGTCACTTTCAATAAGAAGTGTCTGAACAGATTATATTTTAGGGCTGTGCATTTAATCCCTAAAACCTCGAAATATGTTTTAATACATAGTAGAGCAAGCCCTCTATCACTTCTCATCCCTAAAAACACTCTTGGTTTTCCTAATGCTTTAATTCTTTCCAGATTAATCATTTAATAAAGTTCCATAGGATTTCCATTGGTGTGATAGTTAAGAATTTTATAAAAGGGCCAACGCCGCGGCTCACTAGGCTAATCCTCTGCCTTGCGGCACTGGCACACCAGGTTCTAGTCCCAGTCGGGGCACTGGATTCTGTCCCAGTTGCCCCTCTTCCAGGCCAGCTCTCTGCTGTGGCCAGGGAGTGCAGTGGAGGATGGCCCAAGTGCTTGGGCCCTGCACCCCATGGGAGACCAGGATAAGTACCTGGCTCCTGCCATCGGATCAGCGCGGTGCACCGGCCGCAGCGCTCTGGCCCATTGGAGGGTGAACCAATGGCAAACGGAAGACCTTTCTCTCCGTCTCTCTCTCACTGTCCACTCTGCCTGTCAAAAAAAAAAAAAAAAAAGAATTTTATAAAAATGATGAATTAATATTATAGAATTAACCTTTTTATGGTTTGTTGATTTCAAAACATACTTAATTCTCAGTTTATTTATATTATTTGCTATACCAAAATAACACAAATTCGATGGCTTAAATGCAAATTTATCATTTCGTAGTCCTGGAGGCTGGAAGTCTGAAACCAAGCTGTTGCCAGTACTGGCTCCTCTGATACCATGGAGGTAGGGTGGCTGTTTCCCACCTCTTTCCTACATCCTGATTGTTCTCTGGTCACATCCCTTGGTTTGTAGATCTCTGTCTTCATCTTTACTTTGCATTCTCCATGTGTGTGTTGGTCTCTTTTTATCCATATTGTCCCTTTTATAAAGACATCAATATCCAAATGAGGCCACATTCTGAGGTTACAAGAGACTAGCATATGTTATGCTGAAAGAGCATAGTTCAACCTATAATAGTGCTGAAGTAAACACACTGTTTCTTCATAAAGATTAGTGTTTCTCAACTGAGCATTCAAAATACAATCTTTGGTGTTGGTAAATTCTGTATAAGAACTTAAAATTTTAGTTTTTCACCTCAAAAACACTAATAGTCAACTTTTCATTCATGCTGGTTAGTTTTTCTTACTTCAAACAGCAACAGTGACAACAATATGTTGTCTGAATTAGGGAGACATTTCTGGGAATCTGGGGAAATTAATTCTGTTAAGAGTAAGAGTACCAGAAAGAACAGAGCTGCGAGTGGTCAGGGCAGAATTGAGGCCAGGAAAAGAAGCACCTGAAAGAACATTGCCCCGCTGGGGACAGAAGAGACAGGAGTCAGAAGCGGATGTAGAGATGTAAAGATTCAAGGTGTAGAAAGGACTTGAATCACTGTTACTGGCTTTCATGAGCAAAGCAGGAAGCCAGGGAACAAGGAATGCAGGCCTTAGAAGCTGAAGATGACCCTGGCCACAGCCAATGAGGAAACAGAAACATTTGTCCTACAGCTACACAGAAGTAAATTCTGCCAATGACCTGAATGATTTGGAAGTGTACTTTTCTTAAATTCTAAAAAAAAAAAAAAAAAAAAAAAAAAAGGAAGGCAGCCTCTGACAGCATGAGGTCAACCTTGTAGAACACAAAGCATAGAAGCAGATGAGTCACTCTGGGTCAAGACTTCTGACCTACAAACTATGAGATAATGAATTATTCTTGTTTTCATATGCCAGATTTGTAGTGATTTTTATGACAGCAACAGAAAATGTAGACTAATAGAGACATAAAATACAGTGTCTGAGATGAAAAATATATGAGATAGAATTAACAGAAGTTTAGACTGCAAAAAAAGACTAGTGCACTAGAAGAAATAGCAACCAAAACTACTCAAAATAAAACAGGAAAAAACTGAAAATAGGAACTTAATGAAAAAAACACAGGCATGTGTATACACAAACATACACACAACCACTATGATCTCAATAGATGCAGAAAAAAACATTTAACAAAACCCAACACCTTATCACAATAGAAACTCAACAGCAAAGAAATAGAAAGGAACTTCCTCAACCTGATAACAGCAACTATGAGAATCTCAATTGACATCACACTTAATGCTGAAAATAAAAACAGCATTCCTCTTTGCACTGGATGTCCTATCCAGGGAAATCAAGCAAGAAAAATAAATAAAAATATCCAGATTGAAAAGGAAGGCAGGAAATGAAAATTTACACAGATATACATCCATATATTTATTTCTATAAGATCATGAATTCACATTAATCCCTTCATTCCACTACCACAGAGTTCACTCTAATTTCTGCCCCTCTGTTTTCCTATGTGCCCCTTCTCCATCAGTTAGTGAGCTGGTTCCCTTTATCCTCCATAGACTTACTTATTGGACTAAAACTCCTTCCATGCAACCCATCACCCTGTGGGTGAAGGGGTCCAAGGTCTTGGGCCATCTTCTGTTGCTTTCTCAGGCATGTTAGCAGGGAGTTGGATTGGAATTGGAGCAGACAGGTTTCAAACCAGTGCCCATATGGGATGCTGACACTGCAAGTGGCAACTTACCTGCTACACCACAGCACCAGCCCCCTTCAACAATTTTTTAAAATATTTATTTGAAAGGCAGAGTTACACAGAGGAGAGACAGAGATTTTTCATCCACTGATTCACTCTCCAAATGGTGGCAATGTCCAGGGCTAAACCAAGCTGAAGGCAGCAGCTAAGAGCCAGAAGCTTCTTCTGGATCTCCCTCATGGGTGGCAGAGGCTCAAGGACTTGGCCCATCTTCCTCTAACTTCCCGTTCACATTAGCAGAGAGCTGGAACAGAAGTAGAGTAGGTAGGACTTGAATTAGTGGCCATATGGAGTGCCAGTGCTTCAGGCCATGGTTGAACTTGTCACACCACAGCTCCAGCTCCAACAATGAAATAAATAAATAAATAAATAAATAAATAAATAAATTTTAGGTGTTTCAGTCGTGCAATAAAAGAACTATCACAGAGACAACAACACAGGTGAATCTCACAGTGAAATAATTTAGATATACAGACACAAATGTTGTATGAGTCCAAAGGGACAAAAGTAACCCATGGTTTAAGCCACCTCTGGGTGAAATGAGGGGTCTGTGACTGTAAAGGAGCACTGCTTGGCTCTTGAAACTCTAGTAGCATCACCCTTATTGATCTGTGTAGGCGTTCTTTATTTGCATATCATTTTGTGATCATTTAGCCATACAATCATTTCTAAAGATTGTTTCCATGTTTCACTTCATACTTTTGTTTGTTTTACCTGATAAGTAAAATAAAAATAATTTCTTTGTACTTTGTAGGAATTATTAAATAGCACCCTACTGAAACTTTCTTTAAAGCAAAGTTTTTGTGTTTTATTTACTAAAAAGTGAACTCTTGAAGGTAAGTGTTGCCGTCTTAGTTTGCTTTGATTCAGCAGTATTTAAACTCTTTTTAAATAAGTTACAGGTGTTTGATATATGTTTGTTAAATTAATAGATGACTTTAGCCTTTTAAATTTGTGATGTGAGTGCAATATCAAGTTCTATCCTACAAAAATGTCTTCTGATTGACTTTGGTCTCTTGGCTGTCTTGCAGAGCCTCTGTCAGATTGGCCTTAGTTTAATCTGCTTTTGGCTGTGGATTAAATCCTCAGGATCTTGGGACTTTTCCTTGTAAGGCAACCATACAAACTGGGTCAAGAGTCTCATGGAACTCTCTGTGGTACTGAAATTGTTTCTGCCTTGGAGGCTTTGCAACCTAATTAACAGCACTGGAGAAGGAAAAAGAGCCAGGGAAAAGAAATGGAACAGAGTTAAAGATCTGCAGCTTGTGTTAGCACTGAGTTCCAGCATGGATGTCTCCCTGAGGATCACTAACGGAGGAGAGGAGCAGTGAGCTGTTGTAAAGCAGCCTTGTGAGTCCTGTTTGACGCCACCCTTAGTTTGTTCTGGTCCTAACACAATTATACCACAACCACATTTCACCAAGTTGAGACAACTTGACTATTTAATTGAAGGAGATAGATAAATGAAAACATAAATGAATAGGGGACAGGGTTGCATTGCGTAAGAAGTACAATTCTGATTTTATCCTTACTCAACTTTCATTCCAAAACTTTTCTAAACTTTACTCTTACTTCTTGTATGCACAGTTTCTTTTGTCTTTATTTGGTCCAAAGAGTCTACTGCGATGGCTATGTGATATTAATTATTTTGGATTTCAATAAATCAAAGATTTATTTACTTGAAAGGCAGAGTTATGAGAGAGAGAAAGAGAGAGAGAGAGAGATATCTTCCATCTGCTAGTTTATGCCCCAAATGGTCACAATGGCCAAGACTGGGCTAGGCTGAAGTCAGGAACCAATAGCTTCATCTGGGTCTTCCATGTGGGTGCAGCAGCCTAAGCACTTGGAGCATTTTGTACTGCTTTCTCAAGTGTATTAGCAGTACACTGGATTGGAAGTGGAACAGCCAGGACTCAAACCAGCATCTATATGGGATGCCATTGTCACAGCATCATCTAAACCTGCTGCACCACAATGGTGGCCCTTGGATCTTAATTAATCCATAAAGTTGTATTTTCATAGCTACTTTTAAAATGTGATTTTCTTCTGATTTTGTTCTCACATTTTGAATTTGTTTGGAAAATGGGGGAATAGACAAATTTTAAGTTTTAACTACTCTCCATATATTTTAAAATTATTTTAGTACACATTTTATTAACCATCAGAGTAGTGTAGAAAGAATGTGGCTTTTCTTATTGGTGGCTAAATGTTATGAAACTCCAAGTGTATTTCACAGTCCTATTAGTAATACACATTAGAACAGAGACTAAAGATTTGGTATTAAGCATTCCAGGTGTGGTTTTAAGCATCACTACTTCACTCACTCATTCATTCAGCACATAGTTACCAAATGCCTTCTTTTTGCTGGACATTGGGCAATGTTTTTTGAACATGGTGATGAACAAAACAGAATAAGGTGTGTTTTCTAACCTGCTTAAATCTCAAATTCCTCCCCTTAGAATGAAGTTAACAGTATCCTATTCCATTACTCAGTTGTGGGAATTAAATGGGGTTAAATACTCAATGTTACTATGTACCTGAACAATGGTCAGTGAATATTAATCTTTATCATATTTTTCAGTTGTCTACATCCAATGACAAAACATGCAGTACGTTAAATGCATTGACTGCTTAGTGTTTTCAGTTGCTTCATAGTCTAAAGTAATTCAAGGTCTAATTGAGCCAGTCTTGTAATTATAGCAATCTTTACAGTAGGATTGTAATAAATTGTGCATTTCCTTTAGGTACAAAAGAGAACATTTATGGTCATTTCTATTCATTGGCCATTTGATGGGCTTATAGATGCTGACAAGCTTTAAGGGCTTTATTTGTGTTCCCTTATTGGAGTTTCTCTTCCATTTGATTTGCATTTGTATTCCCTTAGTGTGTCCAAATCAACCATATGTATAGCATACATAAATGCTCATAGCGAATTACTTATTTTTAAATTTCCCTTTATGAGAATTTGGAGAAGGCAGCTGATCACATTTATAAACATGTTGGCGCTGATTTTATGAGCATCTTCATCTCCTCATCTTACTTTTCTTGTTACTCCCAAGCTGTTTGAACTTTTTGTCATGTTTCCAACTCCAGAAATGCAAAGGTTAAACTTCTGAGTCATTATTGACGCAGGGAAGTAAAATCATGTCTTTTGTTTCTTATCCTTAAAAATTTTTGTTGAGTTGCAACCAAATATACCCATATCTTGCAGATAAATCCCTCATTCACACAAATGTGGTTTTTGCATAACTTTCTTGTCAATATAATGTGTGCAGCCTCTAACAAAGTTTCTAAATTGCCCTTTTTCTGAATACCACAACCTTGTTCACTCTCCCTCAACACTTTATATTCTGCTTTGCTTCCCGTGCTATCCCATGATGATTAGTCTTCGGAATGCTCCTTTCTAATTTTAGTCCTGCCCCCAACATCATGTCTTCAACCTATACCTAGCTGCTTCACTGAAATATTCCATCTCGTCTTCCTTTCCCCACCGACATTCCACAGTGTCAGTTAGAACACCAATTTCACCTTAATTTCCATTGCCTTTGATTAGAAACAGCATAGAAAAACACTGTGCTTTTTTGGTATTCTATATTAACATCCACATATCAGAGAAAACATGATATTTGTCTTTTTGGGAACAGGTTTTTTTCTACTTTTTACTTGTTGAACATTATGGTTAGTGGTGTATTAAGCCTGTGATTATAAAATACATTGAAAGTATGTTATGGCAAAAATTAAAAACAAGAAGAAAGGAGGGAATGAGGATGATTGAGGGAGAGAAGGAAGTATGATTATCTTCTTAGAATTGTATCTATGAAATACATAAAGTCTGTTCTTTTTAACAAACAGAAGCCATTTGTATATTTTTAAAAGTGTATTCTCCTCCAGAGATTCAGTTGCAATGCAATTGAAAGTTTAGGAATTAAATTGAGTATTTTGAGGCTAATAAACCATAATATCATCCTGATTCTATGTGTTCTTCATAAAAACCTCCTCAGAGATAAAGAAATCAGTTGATGAAAACTGCTACCACATATCTTCAGTTCACATGGTAAGTGGCTCATGTTTCTGTGGCTTGAAGAGAGGTTTTCCACAAGAAAATGCACTGTGTTTCTTTGTTAGCATAGGTGGTGAAGGTCATGTTTTCTCTACAGATTTGAATATAAACCTCCTCTTGTCAATTACTATAGGTCTTATTTTTAACCAGAGTCAAGTAATTGATTTCCGAGGACACTCTGGCAGTGACATACTTGCTGTCTTAGTGTCATTTCCCCTTGCTCTTTAGATACTTGATTAGCCACCATGTGATAAATATATAAATGAAATCCCTGCCCTCAAAGATTTTGTACATTTTAATCCAGATTCTATGTTACTTTTGTTACACCAAAAAGATACAAAAACGCTACCCTTGGATCACATTCAAGCCACTTCAGAAGCTTACATTAATTTTGTGCGTTGCAGAGGGACATTATTCTTCTAAATCTCATCTATTGTGTAAGGAGCATTTCTTCCTCTGCCTCCATCATACAGGGTTTGGAGTCACCCAGATCTCTGTTCCAAAGGGCATTTATAGGCCATGGCAGAAGATATTTGGGCAGTCATTTGCTTCTGTGGGACTGTAGCAAAATGAATATTGTGTCCATATTAAGTCCCAAATGCTTTACAAGACATGTCATCACTGTTAGCAATTAAGATATGGTACCCATTCCTCTCCAACTCAATACACCTCTTAAATGTCCTTTTAAATGTATTCTATTGTATTTTTAAAAGCTAATTCAAATGACTTTAGAGAATTTTGCTGTTCTTTGAAATAATCAACAGGAACCAGAGTATCATTAAGTAGTTTGGGGAGTCATTTTTTATTTTCTTTCTTTTTTTTTTCTCTTTGTGCTCAGGTGTGGGGTGGGGTGGGGTTCAAACACACTTGGGAGCAGCTGATGTGACAGTGGCAAGTCGCATCATCGCCTTACGGGGAGAGCAGATGAGAATGGGCGCAGGGGAAGCAGGGCTTGGGGTCCTAGAACGAGCGTTCACACAGAGGTCTCCAGGCTGTACAGAGGGCTGCCGGCCGACAGAGTCTTGATCCAGGGGAATGACCTGAAGAATGACGAGAGCTCTCTCACGGGGGAGTCCGACCACGTCCGGAAGTCCCTGGACAAAGACCCATGCTGCTCTCAGGGACCCATGTCATAGAAGGCTCTGGCCGGATGGTGGTGACCGCTTTGGTGTCAACTCGCAGACCGGGATCATCTTCACTCTGCTGGGGGCCAGTGAGGATGACGAGGAGGAGATGAAGAAGAAAGGTAAAAAACAAGGAGTCCCTGAAAATCACAACAAAACAAAGACCCAGGACGCTGTGGCCCTGGAGATCCAGCCACTCAGCAGCCAGGAGGGGGCCGACAACGAGGACAAGGACAAGAAGGCCAGCAAGGTGCACAAGAAGAAGTCGGTGCTGCAGGGCAAGCTGACGCGCCTGGCCGTCCAGATCAGGAAAGCCGGTCTCATCATGTCCGCCGTGACCTTCGTCATCCTGATCCTGTACTTCATGATCGACAACTTCGTGATCCAGGGCAGACCGTGGCTCACCGAGTGCACCCCCGTCTATATCCAGTACTTCATCAAGTTCTTCATCATCGGCGTCACCGTGCTGGTGGTGGCTGTGCCCAAGGGGCTGCTGCTGGCTGTCACCATCTCCCTGGCCAACTCTGTAAAGAAAATGATGAAAGACAACAACCTGGTGCGGCACCTGGATGCCTGTGAGACGATGGGCAATGCCACGGCCATCTGCTCCAACAAGACCGGCATGCTGACCATGAACCGCATGACTGTGGTGCAGGCCTACATTGGGGGCACCCACTACCACCAGGTGCCCAGCCCCGACGTCTTCCTGCCCAAGGTCCTGGACCACATCGTCAATGGCATTGCCATCAACAGCGCTTACACATCCAAGATCCTGCCTCCGGAGAAGGAGGGAGGCCTGCCGCGGCAGGTGAGCAACAAGACCGAGTGTGATCTGCTGGGCTTTGTCGCAGATCTGAAGCAGAACTACCAGGCGGTGTGCAACGAGGTGCCCGAGGAGCAGCTCTACAAGGTGTACACCTTCAACTCGTTGCGCAAGTCCATGAGCACAGTCGTCCGGAAGCCTGCCGGCGGCTTCCACATGTACAGCAAGGGCGCCTCGGAGATCATGCTTCGCAAGTGCAATCGGATCCTGGACAAGAAGGGGGAGGCGGTCCCGTTCAAGAACAAGGGCTGCTACGACAAGGTGCACAGTGTCATTGAACCCATGGCCTGCAAGGGGCTGCGCACCATCTGCATAGCCTACTGGGACTTCGATGACGCTGAGCCCTCCTGGGACAACGAGAGCAAGGTCCTCACCGAGCTCACCTGCATTGCCATCATGGGCATTGAGGACCCTGTGCACCCAGAGGTCCCAGAAGCTATCGCCAAATGCAAGCGAGCTGGCATCACTGTCAGAATGGTGACCAGGGACAATGTCAACACAGCCCGAGCCATCGCCACCAAATGTGGCATCCTGACATCTGGTGATGACTTCCTGTGCTTAGAAGGCAAAGAATTCAACTGACTCATTCGCAATGAAAAGGGAGAGGTAGAACAAGAGAAGCTGCACAAGATCTAACCCAAGCTTTGGGTCCTGGCCTGGTCCTTGCCCACAGACAAGCACACGCTGGTGAAAGGCATCATTGACAGCACCGTTGGGGATCAGCGGCAGGTGGTGGCTGTCACCAGTGATGGCACAAACGATGGGCCGGCCCTCAAGAAGGCAGACGTTGGTTTTACCATGGGGATTGCAGGCACAGACATGGCAAAGGAAGCCTCGGACATCATCCTCACTGATGACAACTTCACCAACATTGTCAAGGCCGTGATGTGGGGGCGGAACGTCTACAACAGCATCTCCAAGTTCCTGCAGTTCCAGCTCACCATCAACATGGTGGCCGTGATCATGGCCTTCACGGGTACCTGCATCACTCAGGACTCCCCACTGAAAGCCATGCAGATGCTGTGGGTGAACCTGATCATGGACACTTTCGCTTCACTGGCCCTGGCCGCCGAGCCCCCCACCGACGCACTGCTGAGGCAGCGCCCCTACCGCCGAAACAAGCCCCTGATCTCGCGGACCATGATGAAGAACATCCTGGGCCACGCCGTCTATCAGCTCACCGTCATCTTTTTCCTGGTCTTTGCTGGTGAGAAATTCTTCAACATTGACAATAGGAGGAAGGCCCCACTCCACTCGCTGCCCAGACAGCACTACACCATCGTTTTCAACACCTTCGTGCTGATGCAGCTCTTCAACGAGATCAACTCCCGCAAGATCCATGGCGAGAGGAACGTGTTCGCCGGCATGTACCACAACCTCAACTTCTGCTCGGTGGTCCTGGGCACGTTCATCAGCCAGGTTCTCATTGTGGAATCTGGGGGCAAGCCCTTCAGTTGCACAAAGCTCAGCCTGTTGCAGTGGCTGTGGTGTCTCTTCATTGGGATTGGAGAACTCCTGTGGGGCCAGATCATCTCTACGATACCCACGCAATCCCTGAAGTTCCTGAAGGAGGCCGGGCACAGCACCACCAAGGAGGAGATCAGCAAGGATGCCGAGGGGCTGGATGAGATCGACCACGCCAAGATGGAGCTGCGCCGAGGCCAGATCCTCTGGTTCCAGGGCCTGAACCGGATCCAGACCCAGATCAAGGTGGTCAGAGCATTCCATAGCTCCCTCCACGAAAGCATTCAGAAGCCCAGGAACCAGAACTCCATCCACAACTTCATGACCCACCCTGAATTCGCCATAGATGAGGAGTCGCCGCAAACACCCTTCCTAGATAAGCAGGATGACAGTCTGCACGAGGCCCTGGACTCTGGGTCCAAGGTGTTCCCGCCGGACGGTGACAAAAACAACAACGCGGTGGACTGCAAGCCATCGCCAGCCGCCGCATCCCGCTCCGACAGCCCTCTGTACAGCCTGGAGACCTCCGTGTGAACTGCTTCTCCTTGCTCCAGTCCTTGAAGGCGGTCACCAGCACCACGATGATCACCGAGAACAGGATGGCTGCCCCCTCGATCCAGCCGGCTTCTGCCTCCCCTTCATCCTCCGCGCTTTGTGCAACCTGACCACATAGCTCATTTTCTCCACTGGGCGGGCAATAGAAGGACAGGACCAAGGAGATGATGGCCGAGATCTCCAGGATGATGAGGGTGACGTCTTGAAGGGTTTCCCACACCAACTCCAAGAAGGTCTTGGGCTTTTTTTGGGGGGGGATCAGGTTCTGCCCAAACACCTGCCTGCATTTCTCCAGGTCAGCAGGGTTCCCAGAGAGACCTTCCACGGGGGAGGTTTTCTGGCGACTGCAGAGGTTCTGCACGCCTCCATACTGCACGTTGATCTGGGTCACTGCATCACTTGAACGCAGCTCCATGAGCTTCCTCAGGTCCATGAGTGTGCAGCCAAAGTCCCCTTCGTGACTCTCTGCCACGGAGTTGGCCAGCAAGGCATGTTCTGATGGGTTCATCATTTTGCCGGCTGTTACCAAGCCCCTCTACCAGACCAGAAGTGGGGTTTCCCTTTAACTGTTCGGCGTCTCCTGTCCCCCTGTTCCCGCGTCTTCCTCCTTCTTGCTTCTCTGGGGGCCCTGTCGGGAAACAGACCACCTCTATCTTGTGCAATATGCTTCAGAGGAGCAACGCCAAGTCCAGATCTTCTCTTCTGTGTGAGACTGGCAGTTGAGAGGAGGAAGAAGGGGAAGGGGGAACTGAGTAGAAGCCGGACGTCGTGTCACAATGATTGGGGTCCCCAGGTGGTGATGGAGTGGTTGACCAGGATAGGTAGGTTCCTAGCTTAGACTGACTTGCCCAGATGGAGGTACAAACAGGATGTGCACGTTACCATGGAGGCAACCTTAGCAACAACCAGCAACTGCGGTGGTAGAGTGGCAGCAGGAGGAGGAGGAGGACGAGGAGGGCTCCCTGGATACTGAGGACAACTGGATCTCTCGCTCCAGCCTGGAGGAACGCGGCGCAGGGGAGCCGGGCGGCTGCTCAGGCGTCGCCGCGGCGGGGGGATGCGGCCCCCGGGGGAGTTCGTGGCCGCCTAGTGGCCCCCGGCTCCGGACGGCGTCAGCAGCCGAGCTCCGAGCCGAAAACGCTTGTCATGGCAACGGCTCCAGCCAACTCGGGCCAGACCCGGGCCCGCCCGCTGGCCCCTAGCCGCGTGCGAGGAGACGGGCCTTATTTTCTTTCAAACCTCAGTTGCAAATGAATAACATCAGATAGAGGACTTAAGGAATGGTTGTACTATCTGTACATTTACACTAGAAATAGAAAACGGAAGAAGCTGATGGTATATGTGCCAGTTGTATCTCTACTGCCCTATTCTGTTTCATATACTCTGTGCATGCTTCTACCAGCTTCATGCAGCTGTCACTGGGCAGTGCCTTGCCTGGCTTGCTCCAGGTACCTCTGGCTTCCTGCCATGGGCCTCTCTTGTGCTGCAGTGTGATACCTGAGGTTACCCATCGTGCTCACACACCTGCCACATGAAACTGCAACCAAAAGAGTCACATCCTGTGAAGCCACTCTTGACAGATGGCAGACCAGAGCTGTTGGTAAATGCTACCCCTCCCATCCCCTGGGAGCACAGTTCTGAGCCTCGTGTCAGAACTATACTGAAGAAATGTCATGGGATGTGTTGGTCACAGCATTCAAACTTCCAGTTATAAGATGCCTGAGTTCTGGGAAATCTGATATATAACATGGTGCCTATTAAAAGAAAAGAAAACCTTTAGAGCATAATGGAAGAAAGACAATTTGAGAATCAGGCAGCCTCAGAATCAGAACAAATTCAGAGAACTCTGCCCTACAACAGAATAGATAGAAATCAGAAGTGAGGCGCAGAGACAGCCTGACTGGTTGTAGCTTGGTCTTTGCCTTATTTGAACATGGTCTGATCAGTTGGCCTCCTGCACTTGACTGAAGCTCAGCTGCTTATTGCCAAAGTATGCAGTAGTTAATAATACTGTATTGTGGGGCCGGCGCTGTGGCGCAGTGGGTTAAAGCCCTGGCCTGAAGCGCCCGTTTCCCATATGGGCACCAATTCTAGTCTTAGCTGCTCCTCTTCCAATCCAGCTCTCTACTATGGCCTGAGATATCAAGTAGTAGATGGCCCAAGTCCTTGGGCCCCTGCACCCACAGGGGAGACCTGGAAGAAGCTTCTGGCTCCTGGCTTCGGATCGGCGCAGCTCCAACCATTGCCGCCCTCTGGGGAGTGAACCAGCAGATGGAAGACCTCTCTCTCTGTCTCGACCTCTCTCTGTAATTCTTTTAAATAAATAAAATAAATCTTAAAAAATTAATACTGTATTGTGTACTTGAAATTTCCTGGGAGAGTAGATATTAAGGATTCTAGCCACAATGAAAGGGGTAGCTGGCTATGGGAGAAGGTGGATATGTCAATTAGCTTGATTGTGATAATCCTTTCACAATGAATAAATCCTGGATCATTTGGCACCATGCTTTTGCATCAGCTCAGCTCTCCGGCTTCTCCTGTTTTTTTGCCCTAGTCCCTCACTGTTGTCCATGGGATTAGGATCCCTTCTGGCATGAAAATTACCTGCACAGAAGACTTCGCCTTAGTCTCTGCCTTCAGGGGAATCTACAATAAGGTACAAATGGCTTAACCAGTTTAAAAAATGCTCAGTTCAACCAACTGTAGAATTTAGGCCTCTGTTGCTACAAATTTTCTCCTTTGGAGAGGAAAGAGTTGGGGAATGCAACAAGTATCCACCTAGGCACAGAGAAATTCCTAGGGCAATACAGAGATGTGTTAGCAAAACAAAAGATTTACAAAACTAATCACTATCTAATGAATGAAAGCAAATCAGTAACTGTGATAAAATCTCCAGAGCAGAGGAGGGAGAGGAGAAGTGAAATGACTTTAGCAAATGTAGATTTAATAATTTAGCAAGATAAGATAATTAGGCATCATCCACTGAACTGTGGAATGGGGGAGGGGTGGAAAGACTGTCACAACTTTGAGGTCAAAGCTCATTTATAAAGTAATTAAGTACCAGGTGCTGGTATTGCCCAAGGAATTTAATTTTTTTTTGAATGTTCATCAGTGACTCAACTCTGGAAAAACTAGTTATGGGTAAGTTTAAAGTCAAGTTGGCTGTAAGTGATGCAATGGTGCATTTGAGTTCTGTTTCACTTTGAGACTTAGTGGGTACCTGCAGGATGAGAGGTCCTGTGATCCTGCCCTCCAGCCTGTCTGCTGTTGACCTGCAGAGACCTGGGCAAAGGAAGCCTACAGTTTTCCACCACTTTATAGGAGTGAGCGAATGCATTTCACTCTGGGCTGACATACCAACATGAGCATCTGGCACCCCAGTCTCATGTCAGCGAGGGTGTGACAAAGCAAGGGATGCTTCGGCATCCTTACGTCTGGGTATCTGAATCCTGCTTCTAATCTCCCAATCAGTTCCCAATGTGGAAGGATTTGAGAGATGTTATTTTTTGAGCTTCCTCAGGTTAAAAATCACCTCCTGTGTAAAGGACACTGATAAGTGTTGAGGCTTCAGAGTGTGAAAGTTCCTTAAAGCCAAAGGACTCTATCCCATCACTGTCACTTTGAAAGATGAGTTGACTGAGTGTATACGGCTAACTCCTGAGTCAGCTGAGCACAGCAGTCTGCCGATTGCCACAAAACAACAGTACCCTGCCACCTCCTACCTGCTGTTCTCTGTCATCCCGTCTGAAGGGTTCCGTAACAAACGACTTAAGATCAGACTCCCTCTCTGCTTTGGTTCCTTAAAAATCCACCTTGCCTGTCCCTTGTTGTAGCACAGCTTGAGTGTGCACTTGATGGTGTGCCTGAATTGCAATTCTGATACTTAAACACTTCCTCTGCTTGTATTATAGCCTGGGTCTTTTCTGATTGATAAGACAATGTCGAGAAAAAGCTTTAAGAATCTCCAGAAGGTGGTGTCACCAGGAAGTGGTGGGCCCACTAATCAGGACAGGAGACTTCAATGAAAAGGATCAGAACAAATCAACCTTATTATTTTTTCTTATTAATGCACACATTTTTGGGTGATGTTGTGATTTTTATATCCATTGTTTTTCCTCCTAGTTGAAAATATTTTAGTAACAAGTTGTTTTAATGATATAATGTCCTAATGTAATGTACTAATAATTGATGTTTTTCACATACAGAATAGTGACTTCTAGGTATAAGAATATATCATATACTGATCAAGGAATTTTTAAATTAAAAGAGTAAAAAAGTAACAAAAAGCACCACCCTATTTCCTTCCTGTCTTTACTCCCAACCCCATATGCATGTTTAATGTGTCTTTGAGGCTTGTTTGATTTAAACACAGTTATAAGAATTGCATAATTTCTGTCTAGAAGTTTGCTGCTTAAAGTATTCATAAGAATAATGTCATGATATTGCATGATTTTCATAAAGACATACTATATGGCTGAGATTTTTAAACAAGTTATTTATCTGAGAGGCAGTGTGTGTGAGAGAGAGAGAGAGAGAAAGCACACAAGATGGTGCTCCTGGGACTGGCACTGTGGTGCAGTGGGTTAACACCCTGGCCTGAAGTACTCGAATCCCATATGGGCACCAGTTCAAGACCTGACTACTCCACTTCTGATCCAGCTCTCTGCTATGGCCTGGAAAAGCAGTAGAAGATAGCCCAAGTCCTTGGGCCCCTGCACCCATGTGGGAGACCCAGAAGAAGCTCCTGGCTCCTGGCTTTGGATCAGTGCAGCTCCAGCCATCATGGACAGTTGGGGAGTAAACCAGCAGATGGAAGACCTCTCTCTCTCTCTCTCTCTCTCTCTGCCTCTCCTCTCTCTGTGTAACTCCGACTTTCAAATAAATAAATAAATCTTTAAAAAAAAAAAAAAGATGGTGCTCCTATCCACTGATTCACCCCTCAAATACCTTCAATGGCCAAGGCTAGGTCAGAGCCTGGGGCAATGAACTTAATGTAGTTCTCCCATATAAATGGCAGAAACTCAAACACCTGAGTCATCACCACTGCCTCCCCTAGTCTGCATTAGTATAAAACTAGAAAGAGGAGAAAGAGAGTCCAGGAACTGAACGCAGTCACTCCAAGATGGGACACGGGCATCTTAACCAGCATCTTACCCACTAGGCCAAATGCCCATTCCAACAGTAAAGTACTTAATCAAGCAATCGCAGTTTAGTTAACAATTTCTCTATGTTTGGATAGTTCAGTATCTCACTTCCCATTACTGTTCGCTACTACAAAAGGCCCATGGGAAGGATCCTTTGAAATCAGAAATAAATGGCACCAACTCCAACCTTGATGCTGGTAATTGTGTGGGTTTGGGTAACTTCTTTATTCTCCTTGAGTCTGTTTTCTGGTCTACAAGATGAGGATTAAAAATTGGTTGTTTGGAACATTAGGTAAATATTGCACATGAGGTACCAAATATAATATTTGACATCTAGTATATATTTAATAAAAGTATTTTGTTCTTACATCTCTTTCCTAAGAGATGAAAACATCAATAAATAATGTAGCTTGTGACAGGCATTAGTTAGCAGACAACTGCAGATCACTAAGGGAATAAATGTATTTTGCTTTATTAAAGCCCTGACATTTTACCAAACAAACTATGAAATTTTGTCCTTGGCCTACAACAGTGCACATATCAGAGTTAATAGTTTTTTATCTGTCCCATAAAGTAGTTGGAAGTCTTCTAAAGAGATGAGCATTTGAGTGGGTTACTTTCATGTCAGTCCCAACATGTGCTCTTCAATAAACAGTTTTCCTTTCAGATAGAATTATTCTCCTCACCCTGGCCATGATTGCTAACAGAGACATGTATGTGTGCATGTTCATAGTCACCATTCCTCCAGTCATTTGGGTCTGAACCTGTTAAATAATGAGGAAGTTTCTTTTTTCTTTTTTTTTTTTAATTTGTTTTACTTATTTGAAAGACACACCCACCCACACACACCCCACAGAGAGAGAGAGCGCTCGCGCGAGAGAACTTCCAGCCACTGGTTCACTACCAAAAAACACCAGCAACACTTGGGGCTGTGCTGGACTGAAGCCAGGAGTCAGAAACTTATGTGGGGTGTCAGTGACCTATGTACTTGAGCCAACATCTGCTGCCTTCCAGTGTGTGTATTAGCAGGAAGCTGGATGAGAAATGGAGTAGCCAGGACTAGAACAAGGCACTTTTATATAGGATGTTGGCATCCCAAGTGGCAACTTAACTGATGTGATGTGCCATATTCCCACTCTCGGACTTTAAAAAAAAAAAAAAAAAAGATTTATTCATTTAGTTTGAAAGCCAGAGTTACAGAGAGAGAGAGAGAGAGAGAGAGAGAGAGAGAGATCTTCCTTCCACTGGTTCACTCCCCAGATGACCACAATGGTCAGCATTGGGCCAGGCCAAAGTCAGGAGCCAGGAGCTTCATCTGGGTCTCCCATGTGAGTGACAAGGGCTCGAACACTTGGGCAATCTTCTGCTACATTCCCAGGACTTTAGCAGCCAGATAGATGGGAAGTGGAGCAGCCAGGACTTGAACCATCAACTGGCGTACATGGGAATGGCAGCGTCCCAGGCAGCAGCTTTACCAGCTATACCACAATGGCGACCCCTCTCAGGAGGCTTCTTGAGGTCACTACTGGGTTTTGGGGATGACATTGACCATGAGGAGCCTGCCTTCTTTCCTATTTGCTGAAGAAACAGAGAAGGCTGTTTACAGGTTGTTTGAATGCTGAAACAAATTATTTATGTATAATTTGATGAAAAACTGCTCATTCTTCACTGGTAACTGGATCAGTAATGGTGAGCATTCTCTGTGGTACCCACTCCTTCATCAAGTGAAACCTTACAAAGTGCCTGCTGTTATCAGGAGCCATGCTAAGACTGCCAGTACCCTTTCTATAAGGTGGCTCTGCTTCTAGCTGGGGATAGAGACCTGGGACAGATCATTGCTGTGGGAGATGCACTAGGATGGAGGCACATCAGGCTTTCATTCAGTCAGTCATTGGATGTGTATTGATTACTAGTCAGGCCAGTGCTAGACACTGAGCTGAATAGATAACAAGAAAACCCTCTGGCCCCTGCACTTGCCCATCTGTCTGTCCTGTGTGAGAGTGACTTGGCCCTGCTGGCATTCTTTCTCTCCCCTCTTACTTGTGCAAATGGATTAAACCAGAGGAGTCCTTAAGTAGCAGTTTAAAATAAGACAGTGAATGAAATAAGCATTTGCCCCATAGGGACTCAGCCAGGGAGAAAGGATTTGACTCTTATCTCTTTGTACCAGAATCTGCCTCAGGGAACCTGAGACTACTTGCCTTTTAAATCTTAGGTAACTTGAAGTTTATTTGTTTTCCTTTGCTTTGTAGTGGGGGAAACTTATGTAAATTGGTCTCAGTCATGTAAAGAAGATTTAATTGATCGCTAAAGACTAGTCTTTTTCCTCCAAGGAAAAGCTGGAAACTTTTTGTCCAGTGCTAATGCGCTCATGCAAGGAGTCCTGCCTGAGGGAGGCTTATCCCTCCTTCACTGGATTCTCTCCTTGTATGCTAATCCACCAGCAGGGAACTGTGCAGGCCCCTGGATTTGGGATGGTTTCAGTTCCCACTACTTCCCTGAGAGGAAAAGGGGAGGCCTCCAAGGGAAAGCCCTAATCCTAAATGAGTCCTATTTAGTCCTAGGACTGTTTGGGTTCAGAGTGGTTTAAGCCTGCCAGAACTCTATTTACAGCTTGGTCACCAAAGTGATGGTGCCTTTAAGAGGTGATGAAGTTGTTAAGAGGAATTAATGCGTTTCTCCTGGGAGTGAGTTCTTGCTCTCTGTGGACTGTATTGGTTACCTCTGGAGAAGGGTGCTATAAAGTGAGTTCAGCGTCCAGGCCTCACTGTCTGGCTTCTACTCTCTCAGCTGTGTGCTAATCTGCAGTCTGGGACACATCCATGGGACTCTTAATGAGATGATAGTGCAGGGCTAATGGACTTTCAAGCCATCAGAGTGGTGAGCCCAGTACATTTCCTTTAAAAAAAAAAAATCATCCAGCATCAGTATTTAGTTACACACTGGCAGAATGTTTACCACTCCCTCCAGGAACAGGAATAAACCGTGTGTGTGTGTGTGTGTGTGTGTGTGTGTGTGTGTAGGGGTGGAGGAGACAGGAAGGTACGAAGAGGGGATTCTGGTGAAAACTGGGGCCAGGAAGCAATCTAGGCCCAAACTTGAGGAATCAGGTCAAGGGGCGCTTAGTTTCTTTTCACACTCCTGTTTGGGTTTGGTTTTGTTTTTCATTTGCTTTTAGTATCTGTGGAAACTGGCATCCAACTTTCTTACCTATCATTTTAATTTTTTTAAAGATTTATTTATTTATTTGAAAGTCAGAGTTACACAGAGAGAAGGAGAGGCAGAGAGAGAGAGAGAGAGAGAGAGAGAGGTCTTCCATCTGCTGGTTTACTCCCCAACTGTCCATGATGGCTGGAGCTGCACTGATCCAAAGCCAGGAGCCAGGAGCTTCTTCCGGGTTTCCCATGTGGGTGCAGGGGCCCAAAGGACTTGGGCCATCTTCTACTGCTTTCCCAGGCCATAGCAGAGAGCTCGATTGGAAGTGGAGCAGCTGGGACTTGAACAGGTGCCCATATGGGATGCCAGCACTGTAAGCTATGTCTTTACCCGCTACGCCACAGAGCCAGCCCATCATTTTAATTCTTTGTTTTTTGAGAAATTGCTGATCAACATGATATTTGACCCGGCAGTTCCGCTTAGAGGAATTTATCTCAAGGAATAATGAGAATAGTACACAAAAGTGTCTGTATAAGGTCTTCATCCCTACATTATGTGTAATACTTTACAAACTGGTTTTGAAAGACATGTTTGTTCAATAAAGATGATTCAGCTGTCCTGTATAGCCTGTGGAACACTGGGTTGCTATTTGAAAGGATGTCTGTATTTATTTAAAAATAGTTCTCCATAGATGGTGTGTTAAAGTCATTCCTTAAGTATAGTCATTGCTCTCTTGGGAATGTAAACTCTGCAGGGGTGGTCAGCTCATGTGGGGATCAGGAAGCTCCTGCCCAGTGTGACCCCTGCCCAGGTGGTCCTCCCACCCATTTTTCATCAACCCCAAAGGCTTTGCTGTTTATGGGAATGATTATCAAAAATGGAGTCTGGTTGGTGAAAACATTGGTATTTATGGATCTAGTTCACTATTTGAAGTAATCTGTATCTTTGTCTGAAAAACAATATAAGAATCTAGCAGGTCCTGTAGCCCATGCCCTTAGGGATGACGCCTGTGTCTCAATCCCCCAAATTATGGGCAGTTTATAATGAGGCTGATCTTTAGACAGTGTTCTGAATGGGTCCAGATTCTGGTTTTCTGTTGCCCAAGCTGACTGAATTCCAGTATATTCTGCATTGGCTGAATGAAGCTTTATGCACAGCAGTAAAACGGCATAGGATTGGGTCTTTACCTCATTCATAGAACAGGTGGCATGACAGTTTTTGTGATCCCTTCAGAGTATGTGTGTTTGTGTGAATTTGGCCTCGCTTTGAGTCATGAAGAGACTAGCTAACTCAATAATCTCAATTTTTTTTTTTTTGTAGCTATCAATGAGAACTAAGACATGTATTTGGCCAGATTGAAGAGGTGAGTTCATCACACCATTTATTGATAATGCAGATTGAGACATATTAGCGTTATAATGTCCATGATATATTGACATGTTTTTAGATCTATGGCTATGCAACAAATTACCCTCAAACACTGTGGCTTAAAACAATTGTTTATTATCTGTCCTAATTTCTGTGGGGTAGGAGTTGAGACACAGTGCTGCAGAAATGGCTTATCTCTGGCCCACAATGTGCAGAGTTTGGGAAGACGCAGGCTGAGAGACTTTTTCTCTCTGTGGCTTTGGGTGATGCTGATCATCTGCGGGGGGGCCAGCTATAGCTCTAGGCCACAGAACTCCATCAGCCTGCTCTTTATGGCCCAGGTATCTCTGAGCACGTGTGGGTTCCAGGGGCAGCAGTCTTGAGACAGAGGCAGAGAGATTACCAGACAGAAGCCATAGCCTTTCTATGACCTGGCCTTGGCATTCATACCCCATCAGTTCCCAACATGCTCCCTTGGTTAGAAGGCAGTCATTGAGTCTGATAAGTCTCCAAAGAACTCGAATATATTTAAAACCACCACAACTGGAAATAAACACATACCAGGAGGCAAAAAATAGGGTGCAATATCTTGTTAAAAAGAAATAGGTGTAAAAAGTTTAGAAGGGTATGTATCAAAGAGTAGTGTTTGCTGATTTCTTACTTCCCTGTGTTTTCTGAAATGCTCATTGCAAGACGTCTTACTTTTATAGTAACAAAAGGCAACAAATAATTTCTATTTCAAGATTATAAAGACATCAACATACTTGCTGTGAAAAATCCAAATAATGTACCAAGAGCGAGCAGAGAAAACCTTTATTTTTGTCCTGATTTGGAAATGCCACTTTCTTAAGATACCAAATTCATTGACACAAATAGTTTCTTCTCAGTTCTATCGATGTGTTTGTCTCATCTAGAACCCTTTCAACAGTATTTACAAAACTAACTTTATTGCATGCTCTGGCATTTGCCAGATACATTCAGCTGTGGCCTCTGATTTTGTTCAAGTTTTTTCTTCTGTTCAAATGTCCTCCATTCTCTCCTTTCAAGTCCCCTTCTTTCATGCCCTTCTTCCCTCTAATCATTTGCCAGCCTAACTACCAAATTCCTAATCCCTTACCCCAGTGTGGGTCTTGGTCTGTGGCCATAATCAATACCCTTGCTTGTGTCTATCTCTGTACTAAAATTACCTCAATAGTTTTTTTTTTTTTTAAAGTTTCACTTATTCATTTGAAAGACAAATTTACACACACACGCAGAGGGAGAGAGGACTTCCAACTGCTAATTTACTTCCCAAATGGCTTCAACAGCCAGAGCTGGAGTGATGTGAAGCCAGGAGCCAGAAGCTTCTTCTGGGTCTCCCATGTGGCTGCAGAGGCCCAAGGACTTGGGCCATCCTCTGCTGCCTTGCCAGGCCACAGCAGAGAGCTGGATCAGAAGTAGGATGCCGGCACCACAGGTGGCAGCCTAAGCCACTCCACCACAGCGAGGGCCTCTAGGTTTTTGTTCTCTATGCTGTGAGTTCTGATCTTCAGTACCTCCCCTACACAGTGCCTGACATAGAAAGAATGTTTGAGAGAAAAGCCCTTAAATGATGAAGTTTGTTTTTGGTTTCAATGACATCTCTTATTCTTGCCAAGGAGAAGTATCCAGTGAGTGGAAATTCAAACCATCTGAGTCAACTTCTCATGATGAACTCAAAGGAGACCATTATATAGATAAGTGAGGCTGAATATAAGTTTGCTTTTTTTTTTTGTAATAATTTTATCTTTTGTGGACTATAGCACACCATTACAGGTTTTGTTTTTATCTCCAGGTCTATTTATTTAGCTTCATGGATTAGGGATATTGACATAAACAAAAAGAAAAGTTACTACTACTTTGTTGTTTCGGATTGAGCATGATTTGGCTCCCCAAAATCTTACCTTAATGGTTAATGGATTGACACCAGTTGTTGATGGATTAGGGTTGGAGGTTAGGTCTGATTCTGGTGTCCATGTGTCCAGCAGTGGGCCCAAGGGGAAGTCTTAGGGACACTGAAGGGCTTGCCCTTGGAAGGCAGTTCTTGCAGGAGGGCTGGTTTGATAAACTGCGTGTGGCCTTGTTCTCTCTGCTTCTTGACTTCCCAAGCAATCACCTCTCTAACATCATATAACCTCACCAGAGGCCTAACCTAATGGAATCTTCTGATCTTGGACATATAAACCTCTAAAACTATAATCTGAAATAATCTTTTTTCCTAAGTATCTTTTCTCAGGTATTAAAGTGCTTAAGAGCTGACCAATGCAGAAATTGGTACCAGAGAAGTAGGCTCATTGTTACTAACCATATCTGAAGGTCTAGAGAAATCTTTGGGACTAGCTGATCTGGAAAGTTGGAAGAGTTTGGAGGACCAGGCTGGAGAATCCCAGAATGCTGTAAGCAGAATATTACGGGTGATTCAGAAGAGGACTCAGACAACCAGAATGCTGATGGAAATGTGGGCAGTACAGGTCACACTGCTGATTTTCAGATGGAAATGGGGATTCTGTTGGGAACTGGACTAAAGGCCATTCTTGTTACATGGTGACAAAGAACCTGGCTTTTCTGTGGTCATGTTCATAGAATTTTGTGAGGCTGAAATTAGAGATGGAGGACTGATTTGCTTGGTGAAAGAGATTTCAAGGCAGCAAAATACTCAGGCTATAACATGGATGTTATTGGCTGCTATTTAGTAAGTTTTATAGTGAGAAAATGAAGCAAAAGAATGCAGGCCAGAAAGATTTGGAAATTTTCTAGCTTTGCCAAGGAAATAAGGAAGAAAAAATTTGTTCAAGAAAAGTGAAGAAATTACCTGCTAAACAGATTAGTGCTAATAAAAGGGAACCACATGCTAATAAGCAAGGCAATGAAGAAAGACCCAGAAGGCATTGCAGAGACCTTTAAGGCACACCATCCCATCACTTCTCAGTCAGCAGCGTAGATGTGTGAATTTGTTCCAAGGACCTTTCAGGGCAGAATCCTTTCAGGAATGGTCCCCTTTTCATTCAGGGCCAACCCTAGATTGTGGTTTGCCATGTCTAGGTGTACCTCCAGCTGCTAATAGGTCTTGGCATTGTCCATGTGATGTCAGTTCTGCAGGTATGCAGAATGCAAGAATTATGGGATCATGGCAGCTTCCAATGAGGTTTCAAAGAAAAGCCTGGAAGGCCAAGCAGAAAGTTGGAGATGCCTAGTAAAGCTGTGAGAGTAGAGTTTCTGAGGAGATCCCAGAAAGGTAGAGGTACCAGCAACATGAGACACCCACTATGAGGAGTTAGAACGATTAATAGGCAGCTGGAAAGGCCTTTGTGGGATTGAGGAGCCAGGAGTTTGTACTCTGTGACTAGACAACAGGCATTGCCCCAAGAAAATGAAGATTGCTAGTTAGGGAACACAATAGGTCCCATACCCATAGGTAACCATATGAGAAATGAGCCCTGGCATCTTATACAACATAACATAAATCAACATGTCTCAAGTACCTAGCAACTGACAGTAGGCACAACCTACCTTAATTGGTCAGGTCAGCAACATTTCTCAACTGTCGTATCTCCCAAGTGGTCAACATGGTAATGCTTGTTAACTGATCAGAAACTGTGACCACTATGCAAGATGTATATAGAAAAAAGCAAGCAGACTCCAGATGTATTGAAACTATGTAGAAGAACTGATCAATTGATATACAGTTACTATATAAGCTCTCAATACCAAGACTTCCATGGACCTCTCTCTTGTAGACCTCTCATGGCAAGCAGGAGTCTCTGTTTCTCAGTGAAGTTTACTTTGGCTTGCTTTGTTTACCCCCTTTTATCATCCACACTATAATTCTTCATCCCTGTGAGATAAAGAACTGACTCCAAATTCCTGTGATACTATTGAGAAAAGCTGCAAGTAGTGGGTCAGGCAAGCTTGGGAAAGCTACAGGTATCAGCCTACAACTTCAGAGAGCAGCCTTGTAGGCAGAGACCACTAGAGTTGTAGAGATATGCAAGTCTCCACCTAGATTTCAAAACATGTTTCAGATAATCCAAGGGCCAACAGAAATCAGTCAAAGAGGCGGAGTCACTACAAAGAACTTCCACCAAGGCAAAGCCAAATAGAAATGTGGGGTTGCAGCTACCCCAGAGATTCCCCACAAGGGCAATTCCCAGGAGAGCTGCAGAGACAAGACTGCGACCTGTGAGAACTGAAGCATGAGCTGTAACCTGTAAAGCCACAGGGACAGAGCTACCCTAACCCTTCGGAGTACATCCTGTGCTCTGTGGCCACAGATGATGCTAGACATGGAACATTAGGATTTAATATTTTTCCCTTTCAGGTTTTGGTCTTGCCTTAGTTCAAATGATCATTTTTATTTTCTTGTTTCCTCCTTTTGAAATGGAACTGTCAGTACCACCACTGAATCTTAGAAATGTGTAATATTTTTGGTTTTGGTTATATAGGATTTCACATCTGTAGGAGTTTACCTTGAATCTCAAATGATATTTTTAACTTTTGAATCAATATTGGATTGAGTTAGGGCTTTAGGAATTTTGGGGATGGAATGATTGTTACATGTGAGAAAGACATGAGTTTTAGGTGGAATGTTAAAGATTGAAAAGGATTTGGCCTCCCAAATCCATGCTGACATTTAAATCTCAAAGTCTTATGTGAATGGTTAATGAATTAAAGCTAATGGGTTGGGAACAGTGTTGTAGTGCAGTGGGTTAAACCATTTCTTGCAATGCCAGCCTCCCATATCAGAGTGCCAGTTTGAGTCTCAGCTGCTCTGCTTCTGATCCAGCTTCCTGCTAATGCATCAGGTGCTTGCCCCTGCTACCCATGTGGGAGAAGTGGATGGAGTTCCTGGCTCTCGGCTTCTGCCTGTCCCAGACCCAGTTGTGGCCATTTCGGGAGTGAATGAACCCATGTACTATTTCTTTCTGCCTTTAAAATCATAAATAAATACATATAACTTAAAAAAATAAAGCTGATGGGTTGATGGATTAGGTTGGAGGCTTGATCAAAGAATGGTGTCTGAAGGTGGGGCTTTCAGAAGTGAAATTAGAATTGTATAGAGCCATGATGCCTTTGGGAGGAGACATCACACAGAAAGTAGATGAAGAGAGTGCTTCCTGTGTGTCTCTGCTTTTTGGCTTGCCAAGTGATCCTCCCTCCACATGCACTATGCTCTTTAAATGCCAGCCTAATGGTGCCATAAAATCTGGGATTGTGAACTTCCAAGACTATAAGCCAAAATAAACCTTACTCCTTCCTAAGAAACTTCTCTCAGGTACTTTAGTTGTAGTAATAAAAGTTGACTCTAAGTCTGATTTAAGTCCAGAGATAGGATGATTTGAAGGCTCAAAAACAAAAGAACCAAATATTTTTTCACATACACACTCTGCCATTTTTGGTGTTCCTTTAAAAAGTGGCCATAGCACACTAGCTGCAGCAGTTCTAGATGTCACAAAAATATCCAGATGATTAAGAGAGAATATCCTTTATAGCTCTCTCTTTGGAGGAAATTTTTCCAGATTCCTTGGCAGTCACTCTGTAGTCTCAGAGCTAGAATATGTTCACACACTCACTCTAGACCCAGCTCTTTATTCATAAGGGGGTGGGATTACTTTTTGAACAAAGAGGCCTCAATGAGCTGGAGCTGCAGTGGGCTCTGTTTCACCCAAGAACACAGGTGTATGGGAGTGTGTGGGCACCTAAGCAAAATGATAGTTCTATCAGGAAAGTGGGATGGTAGGAATCCTGGATAGTTCAATGATTTTGCTCACTTTAGGGGATACAGCTTGAAATTCTACACTGCAGATCAGCATATATTTAATAAACATCATTTGGTGATGAGTAGTGATGATATTGGTGATGATGATGACAATATTGGGGATTTCCACAATTTTATGTGCATTTAATATGCCAAGCACTGTACTAAGCTCATGAAATATACCACCATTTTTAAATATCACGGCTCTTTTTTATGTATTAATGTGATTATTTTTGAACTTCCCAAGGTATGCCAAGGTATACCCTGAAGCTTTAGGGCATGAATGAATTTTGCAAAGAGGAGTGTGGTCCATGCAGGGCAGGGATCCAGGGTAAAGTTCCAGCAAAGGATCTAGCAGGGCAGCAATCTAACCAATACCAGTGGCAGCAGAAGGCTCAGGGACCAAGAAGGGTAGGAGCAGTTAGATGAAGGTGTTGCTGGGGTGGCTGGTGGAGGATCTTAGGGCTAACAATGTGGGGGAAGAGCAGCTTTTGAGACCAACTGCTCAAATCCCAAATCCTTGGAGTCTTAGTATGTCTTAGTAGAAGCTTATCAGTGAAAATTGAAAGTCAAAATACTATGTCATGAAAATGCCTTAACCTAAAGGGTGTTTGGATATCCCAGTTCACACAGGTGAGAAAGCAGGGATAGCTATCCACATACATTGAGCAGCAACGTGGAGGAGCAAAAGAGAGAAGAAGTCCAAGAGGTGCTGAGACACGGGGGCTGCCAGTGTCCTCCTCTTTATACAACCAGTGCAAGTTTCTACAGAAAAAAATAAGAAGTCCAGACAGTTGTCAAATGCAACACTGTCATTTGACATTTCCAAATTAAGTAGAGAAAATAAAGAGAAATAGTAGGACAGGGAAGAATGAAAGTAGGTCTTCTAGTTGAAAGGGTGTGATCTTTGGAATCAGAAAAATTCAAATTTGGATGACCCAGAGGACCCACTGGC
The DNA here is from genome assembly GCF_964237555.1 of Oryctolagus cuniculus. Classification (NCBI taxonomy): domain Eukaryota; kingdom Metazoa; phylum Chordata; class Mammalia; order Lagomorpha; family Leporidae; genus Oryctolagus; species Oryctolagus cuniculus. Next base: position 59,853,217 of record NC_091444.1, on the reverse strand, counting down.
TCTTTGATTTTTGGCTTCTTGTGCTCCACTGAAGGTGGAAAGTCAGAAAGCCAAAAAATATTTGTGATGTGGAGGGAAGATATGTGGCATGTCCTGAAAATCAAAGGCTTAAATTATTTGTCCTTTATTTCTCAAACTCTTAGGACTGGAGTAGCATTGCAGAGGTCAGCTGCCTAGCACCATGGGATAGGCCAAGGGCAACACTGATTTCTTCATTAAGCATGGATTGAACAGCTTCTATACATAATATGTTCTTCTATGTGGCTGCAACACTGTAAGCTCAGAAATCTCTCATTTTTCAGATGTAGGAATAATCATAGCACCCACTTCATAGATGCCCATAAGCATCCAATTAAATAATCCATGGGAATTGCTAATTGGATGTCTGGCATGTTATATGTGCTAGAAAATGGTAATTATTATTTTATAGCTTCTCATTATTTATTTCTGGGGTTAAAATGCAGAAATTAACCTCTTTCCTTCAAACCATCTGTTTTATATAACTACCTTTTTGTTAGATAAGTTCACCAGACTAGATTCATGAATAATTCTGCATATCATTTTGGTTTTAATTTTACCCTATGCATTGTTAAAACAAAAAAAAAATTGTGACAATCATAATATTTAAAATATGCTGCTTTTATGCATTGATCACCTTTCCAGGTACATAATCTGATATACTTCTTCATCAGCCCTCAAGTGGGGAAATATTTTCATTATGCCACTATATTTTAGTTATTCAAAGTTTACAGTTACATTTTTGTGGACAACTCCTGAGGTAAGAGATTTAAAATTAAAGGTCAGAATGCCAGTTTAGGGAATCTTATAAAGACATTGGGTGAAATAGGGGAAAGACTTAGTCACAGGAAACAAAGAATGTCAAGCCAGTTGGCCCCAAACCAAGGGCACTGAGTCATCAAAGAGGTGTCTCAGGGCTTCAGTGTCATCTTACAGATGTCACTCCAATACACTCCAATAGATTGTGTTAAGATTGTCTGCATGGTAATTGCAAAAAGGGTTGACTCATGGAATTTAAATGTGACTTTGACAGAGAGCTGTTTGCCTGGCCTTCATTGTGAATGGACTTATCTCTCAGCACTTTCTCATCACCTCTCTGTAGCTTCCTGCTCAACAGCAAATGCCAGGAATAGCAACCTTGCAGGTATAAACTGTTGAAGGACACAAGGAAGAGAACATGCTGAGTGTAATCAAAATCCTGGAGACAAATGCAGCACTTGTTGCAGGTGCATAAAAGCATGCTTCAGCCTTGGTTCAGCTTTTCCCACTCCCATGCTTAGTCCAGGAGGCTCAGCAAAAAATCCAATGCACCAAGTATTTCTTCCCACCACCCACAGTAAATCAGTGATCTTGTAAATGCCGTTTTCCCTGTATACACAGTACTAGGCCCTCTGAGCAAAAACCAAAGGGAAAACTTTGTGCTCATGGCTTCTGAAGGGGATCTTCATCATCCTTAGCCAATGTGTTCTTATTGTGTAGTTGCTAAAGGTGTTCTGGGAAAGAGAGACCATATGAGGATACTTCAAAAGTTTGTAGAAAAATGGATTTGGGACCGGCGCCGTGGCTCACTTGGTTAATCCTCTGCCTGCGGCGCTGGCATCCCATATGGGCGCCGGGTTCTAGTCCCAGTGCTCCTCTTCCAGTCCAGCTCTCTGTTGCGGCCCGGGAAGGCAGTGGAGGATGGCCCAAGTGCTTGGGCCCCTGCACCCCCATGGGAGACCAGGAGGAAGTACCTGGCTCCTGGCTTCGGATCGGCACAGCCATTTAGGGGGTGAACCAACAGAAGGAAGACCTTTCTCTCTGTCTCTCTCTATCACTATCTGTAACTCTACTTCTCAAATAAAAAAATGGATTTAAAAGATCACTGTTTTGGTACAAAAATTTTTAAAATCTATATATTTTTTCATAATCCATATCTTATGAACTTTTTGAAGACCCTCTCATATGCACATATTTCAAAATTGTTTTACAACAGAATAAACTTTATTAATTCTATTTTTCCATGAACTTTTTAATGAAAGATTTATTTATTTATTTGAAAGGCAGAGATATAGAGAAAGAAGGAGAGGAGGAGAGACATAAGGAGAGAGAGAGAGAGAGAGAGAGAGAGAAAGCTCTTCCATCTGCTAGTTCATACCCCAAATGGCTGCAATGGCCAGGGCTGGACCAGGCCAAAGCTTTCTCCAGGTCTACCATGTGAGTGCAGGGGCTCAATCAGTTGGGCCATCATCCTCTGATTTATCAGGTGCATTAGCAGGGTGCTGGATTGGAAGTGGAGCAGCCAGAACTTGAACCAGCGCCCATATGGGATTCTGGCACTGTAGGCAGAGGCTTAACCTTCTATGAACCTTTAAGGAAGGATTATTATTTATTTGAAAGGCAGACAGAGAGATGTCTTTCATCTACTGGTTCATTCCTTAAGTGCCTACAATAACAGGCAGCTCTAGGCCAAGCCAAATCCAAGAGCTCTGCATTCCATCTGGGTCTCCCATGTGTGTGGCAGGAACCCAAGTACTTGGGCCATCATCTGCTGCCTCCCAAGTGTGTTTGCAAGAAGCTGGATTAGAGTAGCCACGACTCAAACCAGGTACTTTGATATGGGATATGGGAGTCCCAAGCAGTGGTTTAACCTGCTGTGACATTACACCTGACACTTCCATGAATATCTTGAAGCTCCCTCATATACACAGAGAAAAATAAAAGTGATGATTGTTTATGAGGGACAAGAATTTGTCACTTTCACAGAAGACATGCACATGAGTCTTGTTTCCAGACTGACACACAAGAAGTTAAGGACAACTGTTAATTTGAGGGAGACAGACTGGGAAGAAAAAATGGAAGTTTTTTTTCTCATGTGTTTTTTTATGGTTTGAATATTTTTTTGTGTGTGCTACTTGGGTCACACAAGCTACTATTTTTGTAAGTAGGATTACGGATCCTTTTTTTATTGTCTTCACATCCTTTTTTTTTAAAAAAATGGCATATGGCTATTAATTTATGAGATAAAATGATAATAGTGTTGGCAAGGATAAGGAGAAATTAGAATCTTTATACATGACTGATTGGAATGCAAAATGGTGGAGGTGTGTTGAAAAATTATTATGACATTTCTCAAAGTGTTTTATATAGACTTACCACAGAATCCAGAAATTCCATTTCTAGATAAATACCCAGGGGAAATAAAAGCATATGTCCACACTAAAATATGCACATGAATGTTCATAGCAATGTTTATTCCCAACAGTTTATTCAGGGAAACAACCCTGAACTTCTATCAACTGTTAAATGGATAAACAAAATGGAACAATGGGATATTATTCATAGAAGAGGATGAAATGTCGATGTCTGCTGAAATAAAGATGGATCTTGAAGACATGCTGGCAAGTGAAAGTAAAAGCAGTAATAAAATGTTATCTATAATATGACTTCATTCATAGGAAATGTCTAGAACAGGCAAATCTGTGCAAACAGGTTAGTGGTTTCCAGAGGCTGGGAAGAGGAGGGGCTGGTAAAGCATTTCTAATGGGTACAGGATTTCTTTTGATGTAGTGATGATTATATAAGACCAGAGTTAAACTGAAATCTTTTGACTTGTCTCCTTTAAATGGTGAATTATGTAGAATATGAGTTGTACTTCAGTAAAGGTGTTTAACAATTAAGAAACAAGTATTGGGCTTTTGAATAGAAGAGAGTGCTCTAGTTGCTGCTAGATTTGTTATGTTTTTGTGTAGCTTTTTAATTTTTATTGTGGCCAAGTTCTTTTCCTCCAGAGGAGAAATGAGTTAAGGGTGTTTTAGTAGAGAATCTGGAATTGGATGGTTTTCAGCTTATGAAAAGATTAAAACAACTAAATTCTGGCAAAATTACAACACGTTGTTATCAGGGAGATTTTTTTTCATTCCTATGAACTAAGTGGTCTCATTCTGGAGACACAAAAAGTTAGGGAGCCAAGAAGAGGCCACAGAGGGAGACAGGTAACCCTTCTGCCCTCAACTGCCTTTTTGGTCAGAACTTGCTTCATCAGGGAACACATGTTCTGGTTAAAATTCAGCCCTTCTCCGGGAACTTTCTACGCTCCATCAAATCTCATTACATGATGTCATGTTTTGTTGTGATTCACTTAGTAAATGTTCTCTGAGCCCCTGCTCTATGCCAGGCCCTTTGCCCTGGACAAGGACAAGGGAAATTTTAGGAGGGAAGTCTGCCTTTGGCAAGGTCTGTGTAGCACAGCCCACTGGGAAGGCACCTGGTAAGAACAGCTCTCCCAACAATTGCCTTGTCCCCTAAGGGCCACTTCCTGGGTGTGCACCTTCCAACTAGAGGAAAGCATGGCTAAGAATATGTCTCATTGGCTTGAATTTTGAAAAAAATTGTAGTTATCCTTACACAAGGTTTTTTTTTTTTTTTTTTTTTTTTTTTTTTTTTTGGACAGGCAGAGTGGACAGAGAGAGAGAGAAAGGTCTTTCTTTGCTGTTGGTTCACCCTTCAATGGCCACCATGGCCGGCACACCGCGCTGATCTGAGGCCAGGAGCCAGGTGCTTCTCCTGGTCTCTCATGGGGTGCAGGGCCCAAGCACTTGGGCCATCCTCCACTGCACTCCCGGGCCACAGCAGAGAGCTGGCCTGGAAGAGGGGCAACTGGGACAGAATCTGGTGCCCCGACCGGGACTAGAACCTGGTGTGCCGGCGCCGCTAGGCAGAGGATTAGCCTATTGAGCTGTGGCACTGGCCGTTACACAATGTTTTGAAACGTGCATAAGCAGGTATCACAAGTTTTTTGGGAAATGTGGGTTTTAATTCCATTTTCCGTGATTTTTTTTATGCCTTGAATATATTATGGCTGGTTAAACCAAGCCAATTAGCACATGAATTACCTCAAATGCTTATCATTTTTGTGTGTGTTGGGGAGAGGGGTTGAGATCATTTAACATGTATTTTCTTAGCAGATATTCAAGTTTTTGATACATAACTGCAGTCACTCTGCTATATATTGTTGATCTCATGAATTTGTCCCCTTACTGAAAGTTTGTGTCTTGAATAATGTCTCTCCCAATCAGCCTTCCCTGCTGACTTTGAAAAGTAATATTCTAGGTATTTTTGCCATATATAAAATTCCATATTCAGAGAGGACTGTACTTACATACTAATGGGATAAATTAATTGATCAGACATATAAGAGTACTTGGTTAACATGAAGTCGTAACTATTATAATTTAACTCCTGGCCCACTTTATCTAATACCTTTGCGAATTATTCCTTGTTTTCCCACTCTATTTTTTTTTAAAGATTTTTTTTTGAAAGGCAGAGCTAGCGAGAGAAGGAGAGATGTTGAACATGAGGGATCTCCATCTGCTGACTCACTTTCCAAATGGCCGCAATAGCCAGGTTTGGGTAAGGCTGAAGCTGGGAGCCTGGAACGCCATCCAGGTCTCTTGCTTGGGTGGAAGGGTCCCAAGTACTTCTGCTGCTGCTTTCCCAGGCGCATTAGCAGAGATCTTTATCTGAAGTAGAGCAGCCAGGACTTGAACCAGTGCTCGTATGGGATGCTGGCATTGCAGGTGGTGGTTTAACCTGCTGTGCCACAACTCCAGCCCCACCACTATACATCTTTTTACAGACAGTTCTTGACTTAACTACTTTGCTTGAAATGTGAAACTTCCCTTGATTTGACCATCTTTAGGTACCTGCTTAGATACTACATGATTGCCACATGGCAATATCTACAGTCTTTCATGTCAGCAAGGACGGAAGATAACTAGACGTGACATTCCTCCTAACTAAAGTTTTGTACTTTTTCACAAATATCTTTCCACTCCCAACTGCCTAGCTACCTCTATTCTAATCTGATGCTTTAAATTCAATTTTTTTTCCCAGGTTTCTTTCTGCTCATAACAAGAAGTCTTTCAGGTTCAACAACGTTGCAAATGACAGGATTCCCTTTTGTTTTTGGAATGCAAAATAGTGGAGGCGTGTTGGAAAAAGGGTTAATCATTCAGTTGTGTATGCTCCACATTTTATTCATCTATTCATGGACTCCTTGGTTGATTCCATATCTTGACTATTGTGAATAATACAGCTAAGACCATGGGCAGAAAATCTGATTTTTCATTTAGATAAATCCCCAGTAATGGGATTAATGGGATAACTGAATCATACAGTTCTTAAAGAACTTTCATATAGTTTACTATAGTGGCTAGATTAATTTTCATCCCTACCTGAAGTGTGAGAACATTAATTTTCCTTCATGTTTTTTAAAATGTCTTAGACACAAATAACATCTCATAAAGTATTATTTTCCTAATAAGTAGTGGTGACTGTTTTGTCCATAAATCTGTTATCTGTATATCTTGAGAAACATCCCTCCAGGTCCTTTTGCCCATTTTGAAAAGATTGTTTTCTTGCTATTTGGTTCCTTGTGTTTTAGATATTAATCCCATATGAGATGTAGAGTTTACAGATAATTTCCCATGCCATCAGTAGTTTGATTTTATAGTGAATTAGAATTGAGTAGCACCCTTCTAAGCTTATTAATAGAGGATGACGGGGTACAGTGAAGAACCTATAACTTTCCTAGTATCTGAAACTAAGATAAAACAGGGTAGATGAGCATAGACAAGATCTAAGTCTAGTTTAGCTTTTCTTCTGGCTTGTCTCCAACTACAGCTGCTTGTCTACAAGGGACATAGGATAATGAGAGCTCCCTTACAAAGGTGAAATGAAGGGAAGATTATGAAGGGAAGATTATGCAGTGACATCTGAGGCATTCGAAATAAGACTATATTGCCACATAAATGCTTTACCCAAGGTATAAAAATATAGTCATCTGGTTTGCCTCTAATATTCTTTAGTCAAATGGAAGAGATTTGCCAACTACAAATGTCTTTCACTATTGTTAGAGAATAACTTGTAGTGGCAATATGTTTTGTAAGGAATTACTGGAGAGAAGATATTGAAAATTGGACAAACACCAAAAATAAAGTTAAAGAATGGGAACTCCAGAGAATAAGTTACAAATTTAAGAAACTATATACTACTAAATTATTCAAGTTAATAGTCCCAACTGATATTTCCTCTTAGAGCAGTGATTCAACTTTATTCTGGGTATTATTGGCCAGATCCTAGTCAATGCATAGGTATTTTAACAGTTTTCTCCTCAGAATAACATTTCTTTGTCTGTGGATCAGACTAAGCTTGAATAAAGACTATGGTTAGGAAACCAGGAACACTATAGGTATGGATGTTTCATAGGATCCTACTCCAATAACTTCGAGAGTTTTCATTCTTATGAGACTGACATGCTACCTACTGCACTAATGAAGCTCCTTTCAGTTATTTAAGAAAGTGTATGGGAGGTGGTTTTAGCTCTTTGGATGTTCATGCAATAATTGGAGTAGCCTTAAGCACTAGAACTGCTTTCTTCCTGATTAAATCCAGAAAATATCTAGTATTCACTTGCAAACACCCCAAAAAGGAACAAGTTGACCCAGATACTCTACACACTAGATGCTATGATAGACTAGCCTTCCTCTCAAAAACCCTGGTTTATCAAAAACAATTTCGTTTAGAGGACCCTACATACTTGCTTTGTTTGGTAACAAATGGACAGTAAGCTAAGTCAGGGCTGTATATTTCTCAGAAGAATGATAATACTTCAATTCTTTACTAACCAACTTAACTATATTTTGCTTTATTTACCAACTGACATTTGATTTAGTTATTGGGACATTTTTCCCAGTTTAGTGCATTGCACCCAATGCATAGAACAATGCCTGTCACACTGTACATCCGACATACATGAGGTGGTGAACTTGAGTCATGCTGTAAAAGGTTGTAGCCAGATGTTGCCAGAGAGCACTTAGAACATGGTAAGAATTAGTTTAATATGACTTAAAAGGGATATACTATTCATTTATTTGAAATCAGCTGGGCTCCCGAGTTTTCCCAGTGATTTAAGATTAATATTTAGTGTGAATACTGACCACAAGTCTTCATTTGCATGTTATACTGGTTGTCTGGTATTAAGTATATGAACATGTTATATTGAAACATTTCAGTTATAACCACAAGTAAATGAATTAAAATTTATCAAACTTGGTTACTTGGTTCTTAAACTTGGTTACAAACTGCTGCTACTACTGCTATGGAAGATGACTGTTCTTCCCTTAAATAGTTCTCAGCACACAATGAAGCAGTTAGACTTTTGCATCTTTGCTTAACCCTGTCTCTCCAAGAATCAGGCAGCCAAGTCAAGGATAACCTTCGTTCAAGTTGAGTCTGTCTCCTCCACTGGGCATCTGGTTTCCTCTGTAGAGCCAAGTTATTATGGAATATGCGTTATAGGTACCATCATTGCAGCATAGCAGGTCAAGCTACCTCCTATGATGTTGTCATCTCATGGGTACCAGTTCATGTCCTGGCTGCTCTACTTCCTGTCTAGCTCCCTGCTAATGACATGGGAAGAAAAGACGATGACAGCCAAAGTAGGAGATCTGGAAGAAGCTCCTGGCTTCTACCTGGTCCAGCCCCGGCTGTTGCCACTGTTTGTGAAGTAAAGCAGTAGGGAAAGAGCTCTTTCAGAATATTAAGAAAATTCTCTAAAGTTAAAGGATAGAAGTATAGCTGAAGTGTGACAGGTGACACTAGGTAAGGTATCTAGCCCAGATTTACAACAAATGTCTACCATTATTAAATTGTCATGAGGCTGAGCTAATACCAAAGCATCTGGAATAGCTACAATCACAGAGAATGTAATAAGTTGATAAGTTGAATAACAGCAATATTCATCCTGTGCCTTGAGCAGTTTGAAGCCAGGTTGGCTCGTCTACAAAGCAGCTGTTCAAAGACCAAGAACAAAACTTACCTTGCCAAAATGTCAAGTAACCTAGAAGTAACTCTGTAAAGACAAGTAGAGAAGCCTTATATAATCAGGGTTAGTTGCCAGTCTTTGGTGGAGTAGGGAATATAGCACCAGCTACTAGAGGTTCCTTGAGTTGGATATTTACCTTGAGAAAAATCATATACCCTCCCCCTCATCATTTTTCCTTCCCCATCTTGAACTAGGAAGCCTATAATTTTCAGCTGAAAACTTAGCTGCTTCTGATGAGGTTACTTTTAGTTGACTAATTCATAATTTTTTTGACAGTGGACAGTGAGAGAGGAAGGTCCTCCTTTTCCGTTGGTTCACCCCCTAGTGGCTGCTGCAGCCAGCGCACCACACTGATCTGAAACCAGGAGCCAGGTGCTTCCTCCTGCTCTCCCATGTGGGTACAGGGCCCAAGGACCTGGGCCATCCTCCACTGCCCTCCCAGGCCACAGCAGAGAGCTGGACTGGAAGAGGAACAACCAGGACAGAATCCGGTGCTCTGACCAGGACTAGAACCCGGGGTGCTGGCGCCGCAGGCAGAGGATTAGCCTAGTGAGTCACGGTGCCGGCCCATAATTAGATACTTTATAGACATTGATTTTCAATGTCTCAAGATCAGCCTAGTCTTAGACTTCAAAAAATCTGGATTTAAACCTCAGCCCTGATATACGGTATCAGTGTCTGGGAGGGGTCTAAGTAGTTTTACTACCTTCTTGTGCTCCTGATGTACTATAAAGTTGAACACTAGTGGTCTAGGAGATTGATGATTAGTCATGTACTAGTTCTGCCTTCTTTTACTCGACATGTAAGAATTTTGTTCTGTAACCCTCCCCCCCTTTTATTGACTTTATCTTACTTGGTTGAGATTTCATGTTTAGTCTTGTACTTATACAGGCATAGCACCGCATCAAGTTGGCAACATGAACTGCCAAGAGCAGCCGAATCATGACTTAGTTAGAACCTTAAGCTCTTTACCTTAACAAATGACAAACACATGCTGGTGGTGCACTCTGGTTTTATTGATATATTTGGCCCAAGGAACTCATCTTCGTGTCCTGATTGCCACATAGGATACAAGCAAGGCTCCAATGATGAAGATCCCAGAAAGGCCTGCCACCCATAGAGCTCCAGGATGCACAGGAACACCTGGAGTGGAAAGATGGGTTAGTGTATAAAACCAAAGGATTTTGTCCTAACACTGGACATCTTGATGCTAGCCAGTTTCTTTTAAGGCCGCCATTAGTAGGGATAGGGAGTAGGGCAAATAAAGTAACTACCTAAACCACCCTTCAGTCTAGAGCTAAGTTAAATGAATGGGAGGAGACCTGAGTGTTTATGGAGCTTTTCTGAGGGATCCTCTGTGGCTTGAAGTAGAATCATGGGTCCCTTGCTAGAAATGTTAGCAGTACTGTTCTGGAAATTGATGTCCGAGTTTCTTCTTCCTGTTGGAGAAACAAGAACTAGTTATTTTTGCATGCATGCAGTGGAGATATTATAGTCCAAAGCCAAGTCTCTAGACTCAAGTTCCATTCCATGCTTTATGAGAGCCCTGTTAATGCAAACTGATATGAGATTTAAAACAATTGCCTCAGTTTTATGAGGATTTGGACATACATTGTCCAAATTGGACATTCCTTTCTATGGAAATGCCTCTTATATAAAGCATGAAAGTGTGTGGTTTCTCAATCCTGAGATCTTTGTCACATGGAAGGTAACTATTAAAATAGGAAGTGGTTTTAACCTACATCTATGCTTTTTTCCAGTCAAACTCAGGTGGCTTAGTTTAAGTAGGGATAATATCCAATTCAAATGATGTGTAAGTTTACAAAGTAGTATTTCCTTCCACTTTGACCATGGCCTTGTCTAAATATGATCAGAGTCAGTGAACTCAGGGGGCTTCCATAGCCTTGGCAGCTCATGACAAGAGCCTAGGGTGATTACTGATGCCATAAACAAGAGTGTCAATTTGTTAAGTCAACAACAGGAGTCACTGTGCACTTACTCCTCATGTAGGATCTTTGTCCTTAGTGTGTTGTACATTGAGATTTAATGCTTTAACTAGTACTCAAACAGTAGTTTTCACTTTGTTTCTGTGTGGGAGCAAACTGTTGAAATCTTTACTTAATGTATGCTAAACCGATCTTCTGTATATAAAGAGAATTGAAAATGAATCTTGATGTGAATGGAAGGGGAGAGGGAGTGGGAGAGGGAAGGGTTGTGACGCCATGGGGGGGAAGCCATTGTAATCCATATTCTGTACTTTGGAAATTTATATTCATTAAATAAAAGTTAAAAAAACAAAGTAGTATTTCCCAAATAACTACCCTTTGTTATTATGGTTTTGTTAAAAGCTGTTTAAATACTGAAATTCATAAACTTATGAAGCTTTTAAGTTAGAAAAGCAGTCGTTGACCAGGTAGAAGTACAAGTGTGCTGTAGATGCATTGGTCCTGACTATCTACAGACTAGCTGGCAAGCAGGTACAGACCTATTTGTGAGTTAACCAGCTGTTTTGTTAAGTTGACACATGTGTGGTCCAGTCTTGTTTGGCTCCTGGTTTAGTCATTTATATGGAAAGCTACAATTCAAAGGGTACCTAAGATTCACAGCTTAGGTTTTAGAAGAGCTAGGATTCTAAGACACTACTTGTCTTTTCTGTAAGCACTTACGCTGTAATAGGAAATCTTAAAGATAGACTTGAGTCATTTGGCTAGTAGTTATAGAACTTAGAAGTAGGATGCAAGATTTAAGTCTGCCCCCCAGTAGTATAAGGAGCTTCAGTACTTACGACTGTCAATAGGACAGGTTACCGTACAGGATTGTGTCCCAGTAGGCTGGCAGACTGACACACTGCAGTGCAGATATATCTGTGAATCCAAAGAATTTGGGCTATGTTTTATTACCATTGTGTTTGCAAACCTGCTTCATTTCCCCAAGAAAAGGAAAAAGTTCAGATAACTGTCATTGCCCCAGATGAAACAATATCCCTGAACTGGAGCCTGGGCAGCACATGTCAGTCCTATTAGGACCAAGTGTTGTTGAGGCAGCACTTGAGCCAGCCTTAAGGGACAACCTTGGCTGAGGACTGGTAGGACTAAGAAACAGTTGAGTGAATGACATTCAGAGTCCTACTGAGGGACATTGAAGGGAATACCATACCGGTCCTTTTAGAGCCTCCTTTGCCACTGAGGAATCCAGAAAGCTGAAGGTGGAAATGCTGAAGCGCTGGTGGTGAGAGGGGAATGGCAGATCGAAGGCTTCCTGGACTGGGATTAGCTGGGTTTGATAGTTGTCTCCAGTGTAAGGGCATCTAAGCCAAGAGACCCAGCAGTCAGAATGGGCTTCTAGGAGGGACTGCATGTAGATGTGTCAAAGAGCCACTTACCCCTTCACCAGTATGGGCCACTGTGGTTGATACAAGGGGTTCGTCCTTGGTGTGGCCCAACACTGATGCAGGCGTAGACCTAGGTATGGATCTGTCCTGTAAAGGATGGAAACATCCACGTAGATGGGATCCCGAAGTAACTTTACCACTGGGTAGTCATCCATGGTGTAGTAAGAGTGGTAGTCTTTATCTGCAAACAAGCAGAATAAAAGAGTGAAGTAAATTAAGCAGGTAGCAATCTTTATGGTACTCTAATCAGTCTGCCATCCCCATCTCTCTCTCAAAGAGTGTTTTGTTGTCTAGTTGGAGTCTTCATGCCCCAGAAGAGTGACAAGATTTAGAATGGAGCCAGAGGGCCTTACCTTTAGCAATCTGAAGTACCACAGTGAGGGGCCCAGGCTGGGTCTCCGGAAGTGGTGGTGGAAGAGTCAACACATGCATATCAACTGGGAGAGCACTGCTGCTTATGGAGTAGCTGCAGCTGACCCGGAGCCTGCAGAAGAACAAAGATCTTAGCTGGCTAGCTCTGGTCTATGGGAACCATCTTTAAGAACTGGGGGAGCCATTAAGTGCCAATTGTTATATAGATTAAGTGTGGTAGACATCACTCTTCCCCTTGTGGGAGCTGTGTTTTATTCGAGAGGCTAGTATCTAAATAGGACCAGAGAATGAATTGGAGATTAGAACCATTTGACAAACATAGTACCATGAGAAACTAATGCCTACTGCAGAGAGGGTGGTCAGGAAGGATCTTACAGGCAGCTTATGGAATTAGCTATCAAGAGATACAGGAGGGAGAAGACCTGCCCTAGAACAATGCTTAGAGGTAAGAAAGGTCTTTGTCAAGTTCCATGAAAGGACTAGTTTGAAGTTAGGCAGTACTGAATGAACAAAGGATTGAGAATGTTCAAGGAGAGCTGGCTGGAGAGGAGATACTCATAAGCCTGTTTCATGCAGGGCCTTGAGGGTCATCCTCTTTGTTAACTTTAAGCTATGGAAAGGAAACAAATCTTTCAGTGTTATCTAAGTGATAATGTGTTCAAGATATTGTTTGGGTTTCAGCATAGACAATGAGGGTAGAAGGGAATAGGACAAAATGAGAAGCAAATCTCAGTTCGCAGGCATAGCATGAGTCTAGTTAAGTTTGAGGCTTAGCCAGTTGGTAGCAGTCATACAGGTAGACTTCAGTAGTGAAGATATGGGACTCTGTCCAAAGCCTTAATTTACAAGTCACTGAGGAATTTAGTTTTTATTCATTTCAAAAGGCTGAGTCAGACAAAGTAGAGTGGGAAGGAGAGAGACACAGGCATCAATCTTGCGTATGTTGATTCACCCTCAATTGCTTCAACAGCCAGGGTGGGGCCAGGCTAAAGTCAGGAGCCTAGAATTCCATCTAAATTCTTCACATGGGTGGCAGGGGCCCTAGCACTTTGACCATTTTCTACCGCTTTTCCAGGTGCTTTAGCAGGGATCTCGATCAGAAGTGAAGCATTCAGGACTTGAACTGGTGCTCACATGGGCTGACAGTGTCAGGCAGGGCTTAACCTGCTGAACCCAACATTGACCCCTGAACAATATTTTTGTGTGGGGTCAGAACTTTTGCTTTATGGAGCATGGGAAGTCATTCTGGCCAAGCATAATCAGGTTAGCCAGATTTTACCTGAAGATGCTGTCACGGGTGATAGAACCACGGCTCCAAGTTCTCACTTCCCTAGTGGCAAGCAGCTCATTTTCATATATTGCTCTATCTCCAGTGATCTGTTAGAGGGGGCAAAGAGAAATCCCGTTATTCATGCTGGCCAGATGCTGTATATATTATTGCTGAATGCTGCTTTTCTGTAGGTTGTATTTCTGGATCCATGAACACAGGGTCACTAGCATGTGTTAGTGAATAGCCCAGGAAGGGATTGCTTTTCCTCACCACAACCAAGGATGGGAAGAGACTTTGAATCCTAATATAATCAGAAATTCCTTTCAGTATCCTTGCTAGTTTCCCCAGAGCAGTGCAGTCAGAACAATCCATTTTTTGGTTTTGTTTTTTCCATTTCATAAGGCGACAGCCCCTTAGCTTGATCAGAACCATAGTGCTGTTTGCTGCGTGTCTAGGGAGAAGGATTCTTTCTCAGTAACGGGGCATTCTTCTGCCCTAAACAAGCAGAAGTGTGCATTTCTGGGGCTGGCACAGTGGCACAGCAAGGTAAGCTGCTGCTTGTGACTTCGGCATTCCACAAGCACTGGTTCATGTCCTGGCCACTCTTTCCAATTCAACTTCCTGCTCATGGCCGGAGAAAGCTAATCATGGCTCCTGCTACCTACATGCGAGGCCCAGGTCGAGTTCCAGGCTCCTGGCTTCAGCCTGGTCCAGCCCCCACTGTTGTGGTCATTTGGGGAGTAAACATGCAGATAGAAGACCTGTCTCTCCCTTTCAAACAAAGGGAATTTCCCCCCGATATACCCTCCTTCATGACCTAGATAGTCTGACTCTCCCACCACTCAGAGCATTCTCAAATCCCCAGGTCAGAAACAAAGCCCAAGGCCACCAATCTTACCTGTCTTGTGGTACCACAGGCAGTAAATGGGAACAGAAACAGGACAAAGGCACGCGTTGCTACCACAGGCTGGCATTCACTGTCATTCCCGAAGACCAGGTGCACAGAATCCAAGTGCAGTGGGGGCGAGGACACATTCCGGGACACGGCGATGGAGAAGTGGCCCTCTTGGGTACAGTGTGAGGTCACTGAAACATCACAGTGGCTGCGTTGATCACACGTTATCTTTCCCACTACTGAACCTGCAGGACCAAAGTCTAATAGCTTCATTTTTTGACTAAGTTGTTCCCAGCTAATAACCTTGGTGCAAGTGCAGCTGTCACAGCTTAACTAAGGGTCTAGATAGCACCTGGGCTTGGCCTTGCCTCTATTCTTCACTGTGAAATCTTTGGCAAGGTATTTAGCCTCCTTATTTTCGCTTACTTTGCAAAATCGACTTAGTAGCACTTGAGTACTTTTACTCCTCAGAATTCAGAGCAGAGTATAGTGATTGCATTGATTACATGCTGAATGAGGCTAAGATTTATGTTAAACCTTGGAGCGTGATTTGGGGCACACAGCCTTAAAGTAAGGATCTGAGCATCTCTGACTATCAGTCACCAATAACTCTTCCTTGGGAAGAGGTTGCTGCCAAGTAGTAAGTACAGGGTTGTACAGTTAATTTTGAGTTCACTAAATGTTTATATGAGTTCTGGGAGACTGAGTGGTGGAAGGCTATAGAAGGCATTATATTTAGTGCCTAAGTGCTTTGGGGGCATTGGTTGTGTGTCAACCTCCATTCAGTTAATGTCTGCCTTGTGAACAAACTGTCTTTCCTTCTGGGTTTCTTTTTAAGTAGTTAGTGCTTTTCCTCAGCTGTTTTCAGACATGGTAATTCACTCACCTGTGTTTCCATAGTAACAGGCATTTACCTCTTCGGAGCTGTGGCAGCAACCTAGTTCCTCACAGTCTTCTTGTGAGATGGGTGCAGTAGCACAGGGCAGCCTGTCCTGCACTGGGACAGAGTCGCACAGTCCAGCATCTGGAGCTTGGGGTTGTAGAGAGCAGAGAGTCAAGGTAGGCAACTTCCAGGTTGGGCTTGACACCACCTCCAGTGTTAGCATTAGTGTTCAATTCCCAGGCATGCAGAGCGCTTCAACAAGCATACCCGTGTTAAGGTTAAGTAAAACATTACATCACCATGTTCGGTCCCCTAAAATTGATCTTTTAAAGATTTATTCATTTGAAATAGAGTTAGAGAAACAGACTTTGTACTATGTGCCCAATTAAGTGATCAACCAGGCACCAGCTGGGAGGGAAAGAGACTCGAGTCCTAGTCTTAGGGCACACATGGCTTCTCCCAGGCATTTTCCAGGTAATCTTACTAGCATCTGCTTCCTCTTTGAGAGCAATGAGTTCCTGGTCCTTGGTGAATTTTTGTTTGAATCACAGTTTGGCCACTCTTCAGTGATGGGCCCTTGGGCAAGCTGCATGCCTGGGAACAGCAGTAGTGCCCACGGAACTGGGTCAGGTTTAGGCGATGTAACTTACGAAGCCCCAACCACAGTGCCTCAACAGTCAGTAAACACCTGAGTGGCAGTTATCCTCGGGGTGGGCTCTGGAGGTGCGAGTTGGAAGAAAAGATCCTTCGTGCGGGTTTGTTAACACCCAGGGCAGTTAAGAGAAACCCTAAGCCCTCTTCTAGAGGACTATGTCCCACCCAGAACCTAAGTACTTCCAGCTTTTACCTGGGAGATGCATCGGACACTTAAGCAGCTGCTGCTTTGTAACCAGGTTTTGTCCAGCTGCGTCCACCTCTTCAACCCCGACCAGCATGACGTAGTACGGTTCCTGCGTAAGCAGACTCCAGGAATCAGTCTGGGTGGTGGCATAAGGAGGTCTCAGTGGCCCCGACAACTGGATTCTACTCACCGACTCAGTGACGTAGCAGCTGCTGTAGTTTGCTTCCAGTACCACGGAGGGGCCTGGACCCTCTCCTACCCGGGTGCCACAGTCAGTGTCATTCTGCAGCCTGTGCAATCGCCCTTGGTTGTCTGCAGACAGAGGGGTGGGGAGAAGAGAAGCAGAAATAGTTTCCAATTTCCATGGTCACTGGTGCAGCAAGAGGACAGCCAGCCAAGGGACAGCTGCCAATAAGATAACAAAATGGAAGTATCAGAAGTGCCTTTTATTTTAGAGTGCTCTGCTGAGAGAGGCTGTAGAGTTCATTAAAGGAGGAATATAATAGGACAGAAGACGAAAGAGTAACTGCAGGTAGGGGAGGAGACATTTCATTGGCTAGCTAAGCCAGGTATGTTGCCCAACTTACCCCAGGTTACAAGTACAGGGGAAGACCCTGTCTCCTGGTTCTGAAAATTTATAGTAAACTTAAAGTTCCATGGTCTACAGTGGAGCACACCAGGATCAGTAGGAGTCTCAGGCTTAGGTTGCTTGATCAGAGCAAATGATACAGGGAAACAGAGAAAGATGTACCCTAACAGCCACATGGTGCTACCAGGAGCCATCGTTGGCAACAAACATCCACCCCTTTCTTCACAAGAGCCAGAGACTTCTTTATATAGAGAAGGAAGGCTCACTTTCAGCTGTACTTCTTTCTTGCATGCAGGTGGGATGCTTTTGAAAATGATAATTCTAGCTTGGTTGGCTTTGTAGCATAGTCTGCAGCTGTATCACATAAATATCACAACCCAGGCGGTCTTCAGAGCCCAGGAAAAACATGGTGTCTTTAAGGTTAAAAAGAAAAAAAAAAGCCATCTCAGGTTTGCTCAGTTAACAATTATTCTGCAAGTTTATTGAGTTCAGACAGGTTCCCATTAGATGTTTGGGTATTCGTGGTATTTGAGTTTGGGTCTTTGTCCTGCCATCCACGAACTGCGCTGTTAGGGTAAGTTAGAGCTTCTCAAAATCTTGTTGTAATCATCTGTAAAATGGGAGTGCTATCATCTGGCAATGGTGCTCTTGAGGACTACGTGAGAGATTCTATAACAAATGTCTGGCATAGCACTGCTTAGCTGACGTTGGGAAAAAGTTGAGGCCGGCAAAGATCTTTGTCATACTCTCCACTCATTCGAAGAACTTAGCAGAAGTCACTGGGCAATTAGAGTCTGGCTTGAAATCCCCGAAAAACTTAAAGTGGGTTTCTGTGGATAGTTAATGTAAAACTTTTCTCTGGTCCTAAGAGAACCCCCACAACATCAGTCTGGATAAATACCAAAGCTGTTAGTGCTGTATTGGTTTTCCCACAGAATCTGCAGGGAAAAGGTGGATTAGTGCAGAAAATCCCTAACTTTGGTTTGCCTCATATGGATATTTTAAAATCTTTCATTTGCCTGTGTTTCAGGCATATTTTCTAAAAGAGGTTTTTCTTATTTTCTTATGAAATTTTCATTCCCCTTATAAACAATAGTTTAGATGCTTTTAGTTACTCTAAGGTCAAAATGTCAGATTAAATTTATGGGGGTACTTTAAAAAGTCCATGGAAAAAAGGAATTAAAAGTTTATTTTAGGCACAAGAATCTTGGAGTCTATTAATTTTTTTTCATAATGTGAATTTTGCATGAACTTCTTGAAGGCCTCTCCTAGGCAATGATTTCAAATATTTTTGCACCAAAATAAATTTACCTTCCTATTCCATTCCATTTAACTCTTTAAAGTAGCCTCATGGAAGGATCCTGAGAAACTGAGGGGGTGAAAAAGAGTATATCCCTCATTGGCAAGCTGCTAGCACAGAAACTGGCATTGGGGTACACCCCACACCATCTGCAGAGATTGTGATTTGATAGTGCTGGAGCGATTGAATTTTGCTGTCTCAACATTGTATAAAGACTCTCCTGGTCCTGACATTGACAGTGGTCTCTCTGCGGGACTGGAGCAGTGTCCCTCTAACTGGAAGGTGAGGCTCCAGGCCAACAGGACTGCAAGAAACCCCTTTAAAGTGTGAAAAAACAATGCTCAAAATTCCTGCCTCCTCCACATATGCAGGAGGCTACTAATCTGCTAATCAGTAATTACAGAGCAGTGAGGGAGCAGTCCGCTCTTGTCAGCATGTGGTGGGAATCAGGACACTTCCCTTTTGAAGGAATATGTTCAACTTAATTTACTGTAAGTGCTTACATGGTTTTCCTTTACAACAAGGAAGAGTGGGAGGTGATTTGGAGTCAGGTAAAAGGTGATGCGTTCCATCACCAGGCCCCTTCTTTCACTTCCTCTATCTGCCCAGGGCCACAAGACCCTTCTTTCAACACCTGCCATGCTGGCTGCAGAGCACCCATTCTGTTTAAGTTGTGTCTCCTCTCCTGATCACTATTTCCTCTACCACCACAACTACCAGGAGTGGGAAGTCCTCCTCCCCTTTCACCGGCAGAGAGAAGACCCAGCTGAATAACTCTTTGGACTTCATGAAGTGGAAGAATAGATTAAAGAGGAACGAGAGTTAAGTTGCCAAAGAGAGAAAGACAAAGAGCTAAAATTAAGGACTTTTGGGTAGGGGAATACAGATCGGATTCACCTGAGATTTCTGGCCTGCACAGGGTGTCTGTTGAAATGTAGGCCTTTCCCCTACTCTTAATTCCACTCATTTTCCTTCTTTCTTTCTTCGTTTTTTCTTTTTGTTAAGATTTTGATTTATTTGAGAGGTAGAGTTATAGACAAGGAGAGACACTGAGAAAGGTCTTCTATGCACTGGTTCACTCCTGAAATGGCCACAATGGTTGGAGCTGTGCCAGGAGCAAGGCGCTTCTTCCGGGTCTCCCATGCAGGTGCAAGGGCCCAAGCACTTGGGCCATCTTCTGCTTTACCAGGCCATAGCAGAGAGCTGGATAGGAAGAAGTGCTGCTGGGACTAGAACTGGCACCCATATTGGGATGCTGGCCCTGCAGATGGAGGCTTAACCCACTATGCCACAGTGCCAGCCGCTGTTCATCTTCTTAGAGGTGGGTCACACTTTGTCTTGAGTGGTGGTAATGTCTTTACTGTGGACAGCAAGTGCTGAGCACTGTGAACTGATAGGGTCTTTTCTAACATCGTATTTCTATCAGCATATAATTGTCATGGGTTCTCGATTTTTAAAATACTATCAGGAAGGGGAAAACCTTGACTGAAGTAATTTCAAGCTATGTGCATTATAGCTTTTGCAGACTTGGCGAGTTGTCCTTCAAAATGCCTCCATCTGTGCAGGTCTGTGGTTTACTGCTCCTTCACTCAAGTGCAAAACATGGAGGGCAGAAGGAGCAGAGTTTGTGGCCAGACTGACACACAGCTGGGCAGGGCTAAGAGACTGGCAGGTGCTACTACGCTGTTGATTGGCCTTTCATATGGATGTGGATGGTCACCGCTAATGTTAGATATATCATCAAGAGAATGTTAGCTACAGTGGGGAAACATCTTGTCATATATCATTTGCTCAAAACAGTAAAATCTTTTCCTGCAATGGTGGTTTTAAAAAATGATTTATCTTAATTGCTTGAAAGGCAGAGTTGGAGAGAGAGGGACACACACAAAAACTCTCTCTCTCCCTCTCTGTCTCTGCTGGTTTACTCCTCAAATGACTGCAATGGCTGGGGCTGGGCCAGGGCCAGTCAGGGCCAAAGTCAGGAAATTCTTCCAAGGTCTCCCAAGCATTTAGGCCAGGTGTTCTTCATGAAGCACTTCCTGATCTCCAGCTGCAGGTCATGTCTCCTCAACTTGGCTTTCTAGTGCTTTTCATCTGTACTAGTGACTAGTTAGTACTCTCCTTTCCCTTCCTGAAGGTTAGATAATATTCACCTTTTGTAGTCTCCACATTGCTTACTTCACGTGCTCACAGAGCCTTCATTAGAGGGTAAACTCTGGATTACTTAAATAGTCCTCATACATGCTTTAGAGGGAAGCGTGTTTGGCAAGACCTACTTCATATTTGCTACTTGCTGTGTTTTTGTTTTAACTCCACATATGAGTGACATTTCCTGCTACCTTCAGGGTAAGATTTAGTGTCCTTAGCATGAGTTCCCACATTGTCCCCAGCATGCCATGCCTTCCCCTACTCCCAGCTAAATGCATCCACCATGGCCTCTGTTCTCTGTTCTCCCCTCTGCAGTTGCTCACTATTCTGGCTCCTCCCACTCTTGTCTTGTGGCCCGGGCTATTTTCTGGAATATTCACTCCTGCTTTGTGTACGTGTGTGCTTCTGCTTGGTTTACGTTAACTTAATTCATTTAATTATATTCTTTAAAGAATCCAACTGAACTGTCACCTCCTCGGGAAATCCTTTTCCCATCACTGATCAATTTGGGCTGCGGGGTTGCACCGTTTGAGCACTTGGGTGCCTTCCGCTTACAGCCTTCTCCAGAGCCTCTTGTTACTGCCTCTGTCTTGGTTCCTTGTGTCCATAGGTTCTTTGAGTTCAGGATCTGATCCTCTAACTTGGTCGTTCAACATGGTAAGGGCTCAATAACCATTTGTGGAATGGACGAATAATGTTCTGGGAATTCAGCTAACCCCCTGAAGGCACATCTTTAATCCCCGCTTCTTGTCTTGACTCTTACACCAAGGGCCAGCAGCTTTCTTGCCATTAGATTAAACCTGAAATAATTTTACCAAAGCACATTTGTGCACAAAGACATGTAATGAAGGTGAATAACTGACACTGTTCATTTCCTTCTAAGCTAATATCAATAGAATCATAAAATTTTGTGTTAAGATATTTTTATACAGCTTAAACACAAGCCATAAATTCTGTTACATGTACTTGTACAAATAACTGATTCATTGAGCTCCTACTTGAGCTAAGATAGTTTCCAAGATGCTGGAGAACTTAGCTCTTTCCTATCCTAAAGCGCTTGCTCTCTTTTCTCTTGCCCTCTCTGATCTCCTCCCTCTCTGCCTTAATGCCTGATGTCTCTTTCATCAGATACACACTCTGCTACATGGCATGCTAGGCTGGGGGACATAACAGTAAACAGGAGAGACATTTCTTGGAGCTTATGGATATTCCTTGAGTAATTAATCACACGTAGATTCCCTATGTCTAACACAATATCTGGCAATGGATTCTTGATGAATGAAACTAGGAAATCCTGAATAAATTTTGAATGTTTCTATACATTTCACTTAACAGCAGGCAGCAGCTTGTGTTTCATCTGTGTGTGTGTGACTTGGGGCTGTCATTTCTGACTGGTTGTTGGGCATTCCAGGGAAGCTCTCCAATATTCTCCATTTCACTTCATTTATCTTTTCCCTTTTCTTAGTTTGGCAGGTAGGTGATAGGTTAGACTTCAGAGAAAAAACAATCCATGAGTATTCAAGGTTGTTGTTATTTGTCTTTAAACTTCAAAGCTCTCCTTGGACCCAGCCATGTGAATTACAGGTTGTTGGCAAAATATAAATTATAGTAGCTCTAAATTCAGCAGAAATAGGCCAACAACTAGCTTTTAGGCTGATGTCTGTGACTGGAGAGACATAAATTCAGGATTCTGTGGGGCTTCCTACTATGATTGTCCCCTAGGAGCTGACTAAGGCCATCATCAGATAGCTTCTGGTGGAAAGTGCAGAATCTCTCCTTACTCCTTTTTGCCTTACCTGCAATGCTAGACCTTTACACACAGTTCTGCAGAACTGAAGGAAATGGTTGCAAGGACAAATTTAGCTAACAGCTGGAGAAAAACTGGTTGTGATTCTGAGATGCAAATTGGCCAAGGCACTGGGTAATGAATGATTCCAATCTGTGTAAGAGACTGGGGTCATGCTTATTACCTTCTCACACATCGACACTGCAGAGAGCTTGATGTTGGCAAGGATTTATCACATGGTATATTAAAAATGTCATTAGTGAAAAAATAATATTACAAAGCATTTTAGAAGGGCTGAAAGCAATCATCTCTCTTTAATAACAGAGGACAGCTCTCATAAATACTATTTATTTTTTCCTCAAGCAGAAAATGAGAAACATGCCAGGATTATCAGATCTTAGCCTTTCTTTCCAAATTAGAAACTGAAACTGTTGATCATTTCATTTCTTTCTTTTTTTAAATCAGGTCAGTTGAAATGTGCCATCCATGCATTTTCCTTCATTTAGGAGGCTGAAGACTCCTGCCCTTTGGAGGTAAAGGAATTGTTTCTTGTTGGTTGAAAATTAGAAGCTTCGAAGATGGATTTTTAGGAAGCTCAATAAATAGCAAGCTGTGTTTGTATCATCTTTTCCCATGCTTTGAGGAGAAAAGTAAAGGGCTCTGAGGCCTTTAGCTTAATAACAAAGGCCCTCGTGGTTGAGTGATGTTTGCAAAGATACCTAATTTTATTCCTTGGAATCTTGGCCACCTCCACAAAGACTTGGTAAATTTTCTCTTATGTCATAATTGTGCTAGGAATGAAAAGGAGTAATAATAATAAAACCCAAGATGACATGTCTGAATTTCTAAATGCTAAATAAAATCTGAGGCTATTGGAGTTTGAAGCAATTTTGGAGATTGTTTTTATTGAAAATGCAATCCCTCATCCACCTCCTGCTTTGTAACTCTTTCAAATAAAATAATGTTTAAAAATAAAACAGCAGGGAGGGGAGGAACTGGCACTGTGGTATAGCAGGAGAAACTGTCCCCACAACACCGACATCAAATATGGGCACTGGTTCCAGTCTGGGCTATTCAATTTCCAGTCCAGTTTCCGGCTTTGACCTGGCCCAGAGCTGGCCATTTGGGGAGTGAATCAGGAGACAGACGATCTCTCTCTGTCCCTCTGCCCCAGCCCGTGGGGTAATCAACTAGGACATGAGGAGGGCAGACCTGAATGGAGAGATAAACCAGACACGAGAAGGGAGACCAAGATAGTACTCTGATCAAGGTCTCAACTTTTTTGGAGAAGGAGGTGGCTTATATAGTATAAGGCAAGAATTGTACAGTCGAGGGTAAGCAGGGGTCATTTTACAACATAGATCAAAGGAATAATTTCACAGGAACCAGTATCAATTTGACAAAGGTAGTTACAGCAAGGTCTTACAGCTACCAGATGTGCTTATCAAGGTACAAGAAAGAGAGCACTGAAGCCAGAAGGCCAAGCGCTAACCATATCAGTGAGTTGTACAAATGGAATTTTCTAGTGAATCCTCCTTACAGGAACACAGCTGAAGGTTAGTTTAAACAAAGGCCTATACAGGGAAACCAGCACAGTGGCTCCCAACATCCCTCCCTTTCTCTTTCTGTAACTCTGCCTTTAAAATACAATAAATCTTAAAAAGAAAATGAAAAGTCACTTGTTTTGGTCAGACTAGTTGGGAGCAGTTGAGGAAATAATTGGGATAAGAAACTAAGACTTTTGACTATCCATAGATGGGATTTCAAGCCTTAGTGGTACATCAGGGAAACGTAGTGAAACAACAAAGAAATAATGAAAACTGAAATGCCAATATGAGACAAGTGAAACAATGAGATACAAATAGAAAGTGCTTGGACTTCAGAGAAAGGAAAGGCCAATGACATTGAGATTCTTGCACAGTAAAGTTTGAGTTTCAGTTGATGGTTGCATGGGATAGGATAGATGATATAGAAAGAGGCTAGCCAAGATTTAATGAATGAGTGACTAACAAAAATTAAGTGACTAAAGAGATGAAGAAACATTTAGAATAAGGAATCAATGGGAAACAATGGGTTAAGAGTTAGGCAGCATGGAGAAGGGGATCTGTGTTGGGATATGAGTTTGATGGGTAATGTAGCATTAGCTTCTTTACTGTCCCAGACACTAGGAGTGGGAGACTAGGGATGAATAATTTAGATATCAAGTCATATCTGGACCTGGAACCTTGCTCCCCTAAGTCCTAGCCTAACGGATTTTCCACATGAGCTTCTTGTAGCTGTATACTCTGGTGGTGTAGGCATGTAAAGTTTCTTTTATGCTGTTACAGAACTCAGATTCATGCTTGCCAAGCTATATGAGAAATAGGGATTTTGTGTTAGCATGGGAAGCCATCACCAAGTTCTACAGATCAATCAGTAGAAGGAAACAATAAGGTGAAAATGGTGGTGGTGTTCTAGCACAAGGGGATCAGTTGTAGGGAGACAGTTAGTAGTAAATATAACGGAAATGAAAACTCAAGACCATGTGGAGGGGGTGGGGTAAGTCTTCTGATCTCAGACTTAATATATCTATACCTTTTCCTTAAACTTGAAGAAATTCCCTTTGAACAGAAATTCCATTCCACACCCCCCCCCCCCTATTGATCAGGCTCATTGCTCATGCCTCCCCCTGTTCCATCTGGAGCTTTCTTCTCTGTTGCTAAATGATGTGGCAAATTGATATTTCTGCAACTGCACAGAAAAAAATCTGACTTGTTTTTGATTTATGCACTGCATTTTCTGCTCTGGAGCATAGATAATTTAACAATGGCTTGAAATGAAGGAGAAAGCATCCAAAGTCATGTGGGGGATTTGATAAACCCATTGAGTTGAGTGCTATTTGTATGACTTTGGAAATAATTAACTTGTAAATCTTTATTTTCAAACAGAGGTTATACATAAGTGACCTCTTCCTTGATGGTAGACATAACTCAGGATATGGGGTTGGCTGAGTATTTGCTAATGAAACATGGCATTAAATAGTTTTGCATTTCAATATTTCAAAGAAGGCAGATGCCCATTCTAGTAGTCTGCCATCCTGGGGAGAAAAGACCTTTGCCCTGTATTGAGGAGACCTGGCTCCTAGTTCCAGCTTTGACAAAGACAATAGGTTTCTCCACATTTGACTTACTCATCTTTGGACTTCACTACCCAGGGCTGATCCATACAAATTATCAGCTAATGTATCACTGGATGGATGACAGCTTCATTATGTGACAGTGCATTTGCTTCTGTGAGTTTGTTTTCTCAATAGTAAAATGAAAGCATCTTTGTTGATCACCTTTAAAGTTCCCTTACTGCACCAATATCCCATGACATAAGTCTTGAGAGAGTTCAGCTTCTTTAATTATCATTTTGCTTTATTCTGATAGACGTTAACTACAGCCTGAGATAAACTGGAAATTTTTCCCACTGGTTTTGCTCACAATGAACAGTCTAATTAAAGAAACCTCTATTTTTAAAGAATCATTTGAGTATATGGATAGTAATGAATTGTTTAAGAGGCCATTCTAATGGAATGAAATAATGTTTAAAAAATGAGTGGTTGTTGGTTAAATTTATGGGTCAGGGCACATTATGTTGGTCCATTCAGCTTCATTTACAACTTTTTTTTTTTTTTTTTTTTTTTTTTTGACAGGCAGAGTGGACAGTGAGAGAGAGAGACAGAGAGAAAGGTCTTCCTTTGCCGTTGGTTCACCCTCCAATGGCTGCCGCGGCCGGCGCACTGCCGCCGGCGCACTGCACTGATCCAATGGCAGGAGCCAGGTACTTCTCCTGGTCTCCCATGGGGTGCAGGGCCCAAGGACTTGGGCCATCCTCCACTGTACTCCCTGGCCACAGCAGAGAGCTGGCCTGGAAGAGGAGCGACCGGGACAGAATCCGGCGCCCTGACTGGGACTAGAACCCGGTGTGCCGGCGCCGCAAGGCGGAGGATTAGCCTTGTGAGCCGCGGCGGTGCCTCGATTTACAACTTTAAAAATTAGGCCGGTGTTGAGGCTCACTAGGCTAATCGTAATCCTCCGCCTGTGGTGCCGGCACCCAGGGTTCTAGTCCTGGTCAGGGCACCGGTTTCTGTCCCGGTTGCCCCTCTTCCAGGCCAGCTCTCTGATGTGGCAGTAGAGGATGGCCCAAGTCCTTGGGCCCTGCACCTGCATGGGAGACCAGGAGAAGCACCTGGTTCCTGCCATCGGATCAGCGTGGTGCGCAGGCCGCAGCGCGCCAGCTGCAGTGGCCATTGCGGGGTGAACCAACGGCAAAGGAAGACCTTCCAATCTGTCTCTCTTTCACTGTCCTCTCTGCCTGTCAAAAAAAATTAGCCTAAAATTATAATGGCCAATTTTTCCATTATAAATTACCCATTAAGATAAATATGTGAGAAAGAATTTGAGCACTGTAAGGACTGAAGCAAAACATACCTGATCCAATAGTGAATGATGAGATCTGCATTGGGCATGGTTTATTTTATTTTAACACATCCTCTATAAATGATCTGGGATACTGTTTAAAGATTACATCTATTCTTTGGGCTCCACTAAAAGAAGAGCCAAAAAAAATTCCTTAGAACCTCCAAAGGGAATTTCCCATCTTGAAGAGTGAATGTTGTTCTCCCTGGGATTGTTGAAGGGGCTCCAGGAAAAAGAAAAATGCTCTTGGGATCAAGGAAATAGCTTTTTTTTTTTTTTTTTTTTTGGCTGGGTAGGGCTGGACAATAATCATGCTGTATAGAGAAAGGTAGTATAACGAAGTTTGTTGTGTTTTGTGTATTTCAAAAGGAAGCTTGCCAAATCTCTGAATTGTGGATCGCTGATGAGGAATAGATTGGGCAGTTCTGGGCCAGTGATGGGTAGCTACACCACAACCAGCCATGAGTCTATACAGGAAAGCCAGTGGGTTCCCTGGGAGGTGGTAGTATAAGCAGTGGAAAGACACGAACCTTATATTCTGCAGATTTAGTCTACAGTGGGTTATTTTAGCATTGAAAGTAGGGGAACTCAAGTGTAGGAAGCAGAGACCTGTTCATGTGAAGGCTCAGATCCTGCTGAAGAAATGGGCGCAGAATTTGGATCTGGCTAAAAAGCCCATGAGAGTTTCTCAGGCATGGAAAGCCAAGACATTCTGGCAAAAAAAAAAAAAAAAAAATGACCTAAATGAAAGATCTCCGTGAGTGAGATCCCAGCGGACAGAACAGGCCATCAGAGGAGGAGGTACCTTTCTCTGAAGGGAGGAGAGAACTTTCACTTTGACTATGACCTTGTCTAAATAAGATCGGAGTTGGTGAACTCAAGAGGCTTCCATAGCCTTGGCAGCTCATGACAAGAGCCTCGGGTGATTACTGATATGATAAACAAGAGTGTCAATTGTTAAATCAACAACGGGAGTCACTGTGCACTTACTCCCCATGTAGGATCTCTGTCCTTAATGTGTTGTGCTATGCAAATTAACAATAAAACTACTACTCAAACAGTACTTTATACTTTTTTGTATCTGTGTGGGTATAGTCTGTTGGAATCTTTATTTAGTATATACTAAGTTGATGTTCTGTATATAAAGGTAATTAAAAATGAATCTTAATGAAGAATGGGATGGGAGAGGGAGTAAGAGATGGGATGGTTTGCAGGTGGGAGGGTGGTTATGGGGGGAGGGAACTGCTATAACCCAAAAGTTATACTTTGGAAATTTATATTTATTAAATAAAAGTTTTAAAAAAAGAAATGGGCACAGATATACCTTCAGGAGGGATAAAAGCCATACATGGCAGTTAACAGTCTCCAGCTCTGCCTCTGTAGTAAAAACTTCTCTGCCTTCATCACCCTCCTCTACTTTGGGATTAATAAAATGCCTGAACAATTCAGGGACTATATGTTATCTCAGAAGTAGATAATAGACTTCCTGCTAGTGATTCACATCAGGGCTTGGGCCATTAATTGAAAAATAATTAAAAAGTGACTCACGAATACTTGAGGTAATAGAAGAGCTCATACTGTTTTTACAAGTTGTGTATACTCACTTAGAAAATGTGGGAAATACAGAGAAATGGGAATTATTTGGATTTTATTTGAATGCTAGATATACAAACAGAGACAGAGATGCATGGACATTTTCCATATTCAGATTCACTCTCCAAATGCCTACCACAGCTGACCCAATGCTGGGCCAGTGTGCTGCCTCCCAGGATGTGCATTAGCAGGAAGCTGGATGGGAAGCAGAATCGGGCACTCCAGTATGAGATGCAAGCATCCCAAGCACAATCTTAACTGCTACTTCAAATGCTTACCTTGGAATCCTTTTAATGAGTTTCTATATTCTGTTATTCTCTTTCCTTATTAATGGGAGACTTAAGCTGTCCTTCCTAGGAGAAGCTAGATGGAAGACTGAAATGTGTCTTCGAGAGAACAGAGGGAGACTTTGTCAGATCCTGTTTTACCCATGTGGGTCCTTTGCAATCCTATCAGCCACTTAGAGTGAAGCCTTTGACGTGTGTGACATGCTTTTGCTGTCAGTCATGCCATGGGGAACCTAAGGAGAGAAACTCAGTGACAATTGCTTCCTGATGAAAGTGGTTGAAGTTGGTAATTATTTATCATAGGTTGTGAAGTGAGTCTCTCCTCCATGAGCAAAAGGTGAAGTCATATTTACATACTGATTTCATATTTGGTTCTATTAACTATATTTAGGGGAGCAAAACTAAGAAGAAATCATCAGTTCTAAGAAAATACTATTTCAGAGATGGAATATTCCATATGGTTTTAATTTCCTATTCTTAACTGTGCCCTCTGCTCCAATCCTTCTTGGGTTCTGCCTCTCTCCAGGGTTCTTTCTTCCACCCACTTCTCTGTTGCAGCCATCTCTGAACCCTGCAATCATGTTCTATCAGTGATGAAATGTGAAGTCAACGAACAACAGGAAGGCAGCTTAACAAAAAATTATCTAAGAATAATAAGATAAAAACTCCTGTTAATCAGAAGGGGAATGGAGAATTTTAAGGAGGGTTGGGTATGAGGTTTTACATAGGAAAACAGAAAACCGGTTACTACATGTCTTTGAGTTGCTCTGGTGTCTGGGGGTCTGATGATCTTTACATACTTTTCAGAAAGTAGTAGTGGCTGTTAGATCAGATGTAACCCTTTCCTAACACCTGTGCACTCTTAGGTTATTGTGTAGTAAAGTCTGATCCTGTCAATTACTTAGGGGATCAATTGCTCCTAGCTATCAATTTTCTCTTTCTATCCCTTCACATGTCCCTTAACTTTTTTTTTAACTTGTTACAGAAGACTGAGTAGATAACAGTTAACCTTAGCTGTATCGGGCAAATTATGGGTCTTACAACTTCTGGCTGGCACCACCTTATAAGTTAATTTTTTGAGAGAACACTTTGTTCTCTAGCTCCCTAACCCTGCTTTTCCAGATCCTAATTAAATCAATGCATTCTCATCCTGCCTGAGCTCATACATTCCCATAGCTTTAATGAATGAATCATAAATCCAGTATCTCTAATTCTGGACAATCCTCTAGTAGGTGTATCTGAAACATCTACTCTATGTGAGCAAGATGCTTGGGGGTAAAATAATAAAATATGTGATTTGAGTTCTGATTTTTGAGTTTTGTTTTATGAAGTGAGGTGCACAGAGTCTCTTGGAAAGTTTAAGTGGTCAGCAGAGCTGGGTAACGGCAGTGGTGGGATGGAGAGCTGTTGGTCAAAGGATAGAAAGTTTGGTTTATGTGAGATGAAAAATTTTAGATACTTGATGAACAGCATAGGACTATAGTTAATAATACTGTGTTACATACTTGCAGTTTGCAAAGAAAGTAGGTCTTAAGTATTCTCACTACATATACATGCACACACAAATTAGCTGAGAAGAACATGTAAATGAGCTTCACTGTAGTAATCAATTCACTGTGTATATCTATAGCAAAACATCATGCTGTATACCTGAAATATATGAAGACACTCCAGGAAATATTCAATTAAAAATTAACTTATTTTGCTGCAAAATGATAAAGGTATGCCAGATTGAATAGTAAGGGTGGAAAACGCTACCTTGAGAATAATTCAGCAACTACTGTTGTGGTCTTACAGGCAGAGACTCTATGTGCCTTTTTTAAAAAAGATTTATTTATTCATTTTGAAAGTCAGAGTTACAGAGAAAGGAGAGGCAGAGAGAGAGAGAGAGAGAGGTCTTCCATCCAATGGTTCACTCCCCAATTGGACACAACAGCTGGAGCTGCACCGATCCGAAGCCAGGAACCAGGAGCTTCCTCCAGGTCTCCCATGGAGATGCAGGGGCCCAAGGACTTTGGCCACCTTCTACTGCTTTCCCAGGCCATAGCAGAGAGCTGGATGGGAAGGAGAACAGCCGAGTCTCGAACTGGCGCCCATATGGGATGCCAGCACTGCAGGCAGTGGCTTTGCCCGCCATGCCACAGTGTTAGCACCATGTAGAGTTGTTTTGATAAAAGGCCATAGGTCACACTGAAGAAGATTAAGTTTTGGGAGGTGAGGAAATGAAAATAGAGTGAATAAAAAATTTTGATGTTATCTAAAGGAGAGATTTAGAGCAGGAAGTGAAGAAGCTGGTGGTAATTGAGTGAAGTGATGAAGTAGGGAGATAATAAAATCACAGGAAGAGGTTTTTGATAGTGTAAGGTTAATCGTGAGTGAGCAAGAACAAATGGGTCTATAGTGCTAGTTGAGGGAAAGATCTCTGATAGAAGAGGCACTTTGTTCATTGTAACAGGAAGAAAACGCGTTTCAGCTCCAACGGGTGTGTAGGTGTCACATAAGACAGTGAACATCTGCTAATCCTTTCTGTTCTTTGAAGTAGGAGTTGAGGTCACTCATCTACTGAGAGAGTAAAGGGCTTAGGCAAGATCAATTCCTACGTGAATTCCACTGGCCATTTCATGTGCATCTGGCCAGAGGGGGAATTCAGAACACACACTAACTAGAGTTATATAGTCAGACTAATGGGTGATCAGAACAGACAGTGTCAAATTCTTCTTGGGAAAAACTTTTTGATATGGACAACATTCATGCTCTATGGCTTCAGACATTTGCTAGCCTATAATCCTCTATTTCCGTAAATAAAATGTATTCATATGTCTAATACAAAAAAGCTAGAATTCCCCTCAGTGGTGCTTAATTTTTTATCATAAAGCTCAAAAATTAGATTTGGGGGCAGGCAGTTAGCCTAGAGGTTAAGATGCTGATTAAAGTTCCCATGTCTTACATCAGAGTGTCTGGGTTTGGCACCCACCTCCAGCTTCCAGCTGCAGCTTCCTGCTAGTGCAGGCCCTTAGAGGCATCTGTGCTGGCTTAGTTAACCAGCTTTCCTCCCCCTTCATAGGAGACCTTCTTTGCCTTCTGGCCACTGGCCTCACCAAGGGGCCCAGCTCCAGCTGTGGTACGCATTTGTGGAATAAACCAGTGGACTGGAGCATCCTAGTCTCTTTTTTTCTCGGTATGTCTGTTTCTTCTTCTCAAATAAGTCAATTTCTAAAACTAAAGATTGGAAGTTATTTCTGTTATGTAATGCTTTGATAGTCTAAAACATGCCTCCACATATTTCATTTTTATGCTTAAGCATTTTAGCAGTTACTGTCAATAATAGTTTCTTCTGAAACCCATGAATTAGAATTTTACAATGGCATATGTGAAGGTAAGAATGTGATTTTTTTAAATTATTTATTTGAAAGACAGAATTATAGGTAGAGGGGACGAGGGAGAGAGAGAAATCTTCCATCCTTTGGTTCACTCCATAAATTCCTGCAATGACCAGGGCTGGGCCAGGCTGAAGACAAGAGCCAGGAACAACTTCGAGGTCTCCCATGTAGGTGCAGGGGCTCAAACACTTGGACCATCCTCTGATACTTTCCCAGGTCATTAGCGGGAAGTTGGAATTGAAGTGAAGCAGCTGGGACTAGAACAAGCACTCAAATGGGATGCTGATATCTCTGGCCATGGCTTTACCTGCTATGCACCCGCCCCATGAGTGATTTTTGCAGTGAACAAAATGTAACTCATTTGAAGATTTTTCTTAAAGCCACGTCTTTAAATGTGTAAAGAAAAGCAATGAAATGTAAATATCAGTGTTTGAGGGAAAAGAAATAAGTTGAGATGCTCATTGAATAAGGAGAAAATATCAAAAGTTTTTCTTGTACCCTGAATTTAATGAAGCAAGAATTAGATCAAAATGTTTTCTATCTCATTAAACAACTAATAATCCATGAAGATTTTATATATATGTAATATATATATAGTATGTGTATTAACTTTGAAATTATTATTGCCCATTTTTCCCAATGCGAATGCCCCTCAAATAAAGTTGAGAGTTGAAAAACTTTTTGTTCACTTTGTGCAACCTAATTCCAGCTCTGAATTGCTTTCAGGCCATAAAATAGTTCTGTGAAGATTTTCTAGTTATCTTGCTGAGACCTGAGGGCCAAACTTTGGATCCATCTTTTTGCAAAAGGCTTTTATTAGGGACTGTCAGCCACATGTGTAAGTGAACTTGTGTTAATTGTGCCACTAGAAGCATTTTTTACTTGGGAGGAAAAAGTATGACACTTCACAATTTGGATCACATCTTGTAGGATGAGGGCTTTAAATATATGCTGAAAATAAATCACAATGCCATATATTTTTGAGTATTCAAAACTATCAGTGTGCATGAATTTAGCTACGTGTGGTCACTAAGATTCTTCAAGCACCTATTGAGGATAAGCTACATTCTGGGCACTGCACTAGGACCTACAGAGACAAAAGATGAAGGATATTTTGCCTTTAAAGAACTGGTGCAGTTTTATTATTGTGAAAAAGGATACAAATCAGAATGTGTCAGAAGAAGAGACACATAGGATAAGGTCTAGAAGGACCTCAAATGCAAAACTATGATATCCTGTCACCATGGAGTTGTATATATCACTTCCACCGCATATAATTGCATAAGATTAAGTGTGGGGTACTGTTAACCAATGAAGTTCCCTTGACCTTAGTGCCCAGTTTTTCTTGGTTTCACAAATAGGTGTGAATGATTGAATACTTGTTCCTGTGACCTAACTCTCCATCCCTCCATCTGATGTTGGGTGGATAATGTATTACTGAAAGTGATGCTTAATCATTATAGCATAGCCAGGCCCCACCCTGAGTTATCTTGGCATAAACGATCTAGGGGCCAACTCTGAGAAATCTTGATGGGATAAATTATCAGGTCCTACCATAAATAGCAAAGATGCTTTTATCACTCAGGAAATTCTGTTTAGAGACTTTCTCTCAGGAAATGAAGACAAAAGCCAAATTGTTATAGAAAAGCATAATAAAATAACTCACATAACTTTTAATCTTGTTCATGTTTTCCATCTCCTGTCTTTCTCATATTCAATTATTTCAGATCTACCTTTCCATTCATTAATTCCCATGTCTCTGATTGTGAATAGCATAAATTTCAACTGAGTTAATTTCAGATAAAAAATTTCATGTATAATAGTTTTATTTAGTTGTTGTTAGTATTTGCTTTGTCATTGTCCCTAGCCTTGTTGCTTGCTTATTTTTGCTACTTTTAATTATTTTCTCAGAGAAGAAATTTTCATTTTCTGTCTGTATCCGATAATATTATCTGGAATTCCAAGGATTCTAAATTCGTTATCTCTTGTTCCTCACCATCACATTTGTTCACCATCACATTTGTTTTCTTGATGATTTGATGATCTCTGGGTATGAGGTTTTTTTTGACAGGCAGAGTTAGACAGTGAAAAAGACAGAAAGGTCTTCCTTTTCTGTTGGTTCACCCCTCAAATGGCCACTACACTGATCCGAACCCAGGAGCCAGGTGCTTCCTCCTAGTCTCCCATGCGGGTGCAGGGTCATCCTCTACTGCCTTCCCAGGCCACAGCAGAGAGCTGGACCGGAAGAGGAGCAACTGGGACAGAACCTGGCCCCCCAACCAGGACTAGAACCTGGTGTGCTGGCACTGCAGGCAGGGGATTAGCCAATTGAGCCATGGCACTGGCCTGGGTATGAGTTCTTACATAGCTGGTTCTTAACTGTGGGGATCTCGAAAGCTTACCCTGGAGATACGTCCCCCCCATAGACGTTTTGCTATTGTTATCTCCTGGTGTTACTTCTAACCTGGGACCACTTCCATGCCTTTCATCCGGTCTGCTTGCTTTAGGGAGTTTCAGATTGAGCTTCCCTCACTTGATTTGAGTCTACAACTTTCATTAGCCAGTTACAGGAGACTTTGAGGACATTTGGGAAAGGGTAATCCTGAATAAAGATGTCCCTGGATATGATTTTCCCTCTCATGTCTACAAACCTCCCTATGCATGAGATACTTTGTAGGGTTTTTTGCTGTTATGTTGTTTTTATCTTTCTGTCCCTGGCATAGAATGATGAAAACTCTAAGGAAACTGGGTTTGGAAGGAACATTCCTCAATACAATCAAAGCAATCTATGAAAAACCCACAGCCAACATCCTATTGAATGGGGAAAAGTTGGAAGCATTTCCACTGAGATATGGTACAGACAGGGATGCCCACTCTCACCACTGCTATTCAATATAGTTCTGGAAGTTCTAGCCAGAGTTATTAGGCACGAAAAAGAAATTAAAGGGATACAAATTGGGAAGGAATAACTCAAACTATCCCTCTTTGCAGATGATGTGATTCTTTATTTAGGGGACCCAAAGAACTCTACTAAGAGACTATTGGAACTCATAGAAGATTTTGGCAAAGTAGCAGGGTATAAAATCAATGCACAAAAATCAACAGCCTTTGTATACACAGACAATGCCATGGCTGAGGAAGAACTTCTAAGATCAATCCCATTCACAATAGCTACAAAAACAATCAAATACCTTGGAATAAACTTAGCCAAGGATGTCCAAGATCTCTATGATGAAAATTACAAAACCTTAAAGAAATAGAAGAGGGTACCAAGAAATGGAAAAATCTTCCATAGTCATGGATTGGAAGAATCAATATCATCAAAATGTCCATTCTCCCAAAAGCAATTTATAGATTCAATGCAATACCAATCAAGATACCGAAGACCTTCTTCTCAGATCTGGAAAAAATGATGCTGAAATTTATATGGAGACACAGGAGACCTCAAATAGCTAAAGCAATCTTGTACAACAAAAACGAAGCTGGAGGCATCACAATACCAGATTTCAGGACATACTACAGGGCAGTTGTAATCAAAACAGCATGGTACTGGTACAGAAACAGATGGATAGACCAATGGAACAGAATTAAGACACCAGAAATCAATCCAAACATCTACAGCCAACTTATATTTCATCAAGGATCCAAAACCAATCCCTGGAGTAAGGACAGTCTATTCAATAAATGGTGCTGGGAAAAATGGATTTCCATGTGCAGAATCATGAAGCAAGACCCCTACCTTACACCTTACACAAAAATTCAGTCAACATGGATTAAAGACTTAAATCTATGACCTGACACCATCAAATTATTAGAGAGCATTGGAAAAACCCTGCAAGATGTAGGTACCGGCAATGACTTCTTGGAAAAGACCCCAGAAGCACAGGCAGTCAAAGCCAAAATGAACTATTGGGATTGCATCAAATTGAGAAGTTTCTGTACTGCAAAAGAAACAGTCAGGAAGTGAAGAGACAACCGACAGAATGGGAAAAAATATTTGCAAACTATGCAACTGATAAAGGGTTGATAACCAGAATCTACAAAGAGATCAAGAAACTCCACAAGATCAAAACAAACAACCCACTTAAGAGATGGGCCAAGGACCTCCATAGACATTTTTCAAAAGAGGAACTCCAAATGGCCAACAGACACATGGAAAAATGTTCAAGATCACTAGCAATCAGGGAAATGCAAATCAAAACCACAATGAGGTTCCACCTCACCCCAGTTAGAATGGCTCACATTCAGAAATCTACCAACAATAGATGCTGCAGAGGATGTGGGGAAAAAGGGACACTAACCCACTGTTGGTGGGAATGCAAATTGGTTAAGCCACTATGGAAGTCAGTCTGGAGTTTCCTCAGAAACCTGAATATAACCCTACCATTCAACCCAGCCATCCCACTCCTTAGAATTTACCCAAAGGAAACGAAATTGGCAAACAAACAAGCTGTCTGCACATTAATGTTTATTGCAGCTCAATTCACAATAGCTAAGACCTGGAACCAACCCAAATGCCCATCAACAGTAGACTGGATAAAGAAATTATGGGACATGTACTCTATAGAATACTATACAGCAGTCAAAAACAACGAAACCCAGTCATTTGCAACAAGATGGAGGAATTTGGAAAACATCATGCTGAGTGAATTAAGCCAGTCCCAAAGGGACAAATATCATATGTTCTCCCTGATTGGCGACAACTGACTGAGCACCAAAGGGGAAACTTGTTGAAGTGAAATGGACACTATGAGAAACAGTGACTTGATTAGCTCTTGTCCTGATGGTTTATGTACAATGTAATACTTTACCCATTTTAGTATTTTTTTTTGTTCTAGTACCATTGGTTTAACTCTGTAATTAACACACAATTATTCTTAGGTGTTTAAATTTTAACTGAAAAGTGATCCCTGTTAGGAATTTGGAAAACATTATGCTGAGTGAAGTAAGCCAATCCCAAAGGGACAAATACCACTTGTTCTCCTTGATAGGTGACAACTAACTGAGCACCAAAAAGGAAACCTGTTAAAGTGAAATGAACACTATGAGAAACGTTGACTTGTTCAGCCCTCACCCTGACTGTTGATGAGCAGCTTAACATGTTATCCCTCTTAGTATTTTTTTGTTTGTTCTACTTAATACTTTTGGTTGAATACTGTAATCAATACACAATTGTTCTTAAGTGCTGAAACTTAACTGAAAAGTGATCGCTGTTAAATATAAGAGTGGGAATAAGAGAGGGAAGAGATGTGCAATTCGGGACAGGCTCAAGCTGACTTACCTCAAACAGTAGAGTTAGAAACATACCAGGGTATTCCAATTCAATCCCATCAAGGTGGCATGTACCAATGCCATCTCACTAGTCCCAGTGATCAATTTCTGTTCACAATTGATCATAATGATAGGACTAAGAACCAAAGGGATCACATAAATAAGACTAGTGTCTGCAAATACTAGCTGATAGAATCAAAAAGGGAGAGAATGATCCAACATGGGAAGTGAGATACACAGTAGACCCATAGAATGGCAGATGTCCTAAACAGCACTCTGGCCTCATAATCAGCCCTTAAGGCATGCAGATCCGGCTGAAATGCCCATGAGACTATTTCAGGCAAGGAAAGGCAAGACACTCTGGGGGAAAAAAAAAAAAACCTAAATGAAAGATCTCCACAAGTGAGATCCCAGTGGAAAGAACGGGTCATCAAAGAAGGCGGTACCTTTCTCTGAAGGGAGGAGAGAACTTCCACTTTGACCATGGCCTTGTCTAAAAATGATCAGAGTCAGTGAACTCAGGGGGCTTCCATAGCCTTGGCAGCTCATGACAAGAGCCTAGGGTGATTACTGAAGCCATAAACAAGAGTGTCAATTTGTTAAGTCAACAACAGGAGTCACTGTGCACTTACTCCTCATGTAGGATCTTTGTCCTTAGTGTGCTGTACATTGAGATTTAATGCTATAACCAGTACTGAAACAGTATTTTTCACTTTATGTTTCTGTGTGGGAGCAAACTGTTGAAATCTTTACTTAATGTATGCTAAACTGATCTTCTGTATATAAAGAGAATTGAAAATGTATCTTGATGTGAATGGAAGGGGAGAGGGAGTGGGAAAGGGGAGGGTTGCGGGTGGGAGGGATGTTATGGGGGGGGAAGCCATTGTAATCCATATTCTGTACTTTGGAAATTTATATTCATTAAACAAAAGTTAAAAAAGGAGTTAGAAATGCTTTGCCTAACAGTGCTGTGCAGGGCTGTTGCTACTGGTAAGCCAGAAGCAGAGAAAGCATCAATCTTTGTCCCTTACTCTGCCCTTTTCTCCACTAGTCTGGAGAGAGTCTAAGGAATTGAATTGTTTTTCTATAACAACCACCACCCTATTATGTTAAAAATGTTAGGAAATAGGCACAAGGACTCTAGAAAAAATCATTTCCTTAAAAATCTTTCATCAGGGAAATTCACTGATACATGTGCAGAGTAAAGGAGTTGAGAACTGTTGGGTAGAAAAGAAATTATTTTCCCTATTGAATTGGACCCTGGAGAGGCTCTGAACACACTGTAGCTAAAAGGAGGCTGAGGGACAGAAGACACAGTAATTTGACATCAGGGGGTCCAGTCTTGTTGATGCTACAGAGCTGCCAAGGCCTTGAAAGCTGTGGGCAATGTTCATGACATAAAGTACCACAAATACAGTGACATCCAAGGGACATTGTCTGTACAGGGCAGTCTCAATGGTGGTAGGCTGATCTTGACTTGATGTCAGTGTCTTGGGCCTGAATTGTTAATGACCTTGAGAAAAATCATTACACCTTTCCTGAGGAAGCTTCATCGTCTTCCCTCCTTCCCTTCTTCCCTCCCTCCCTCTCTCTATTTATTTATTTGAAATAGTTACAGAGAAAAAGAGGGAAAGACACAGAGACATGTGTGTTTTTTTTTTTTTTTTTTTTTTTTTTTTTATCTGCTGGTTCACTCCTCAAATGGCCACTATGACCAGGGCTAGATCAGGATGATTCCAGGAGCCCGGAACTCCATCTGGGTCTTCTACATGGGTTGCAGGGGCCCAGGCATTTGGACAATCTTCTTTTGCTTTCCCAGGTGCATAACCCGGAGCTAGATTGGAAGTGGAGCAGCTGGGACTCAAACCTGCACTCCTATGGAATGTCAGCATCACAGGTAGCGGCTTAACCTGCTATGTCACAAAGCCAGCCCCAGCAACATTGTCTTAAAAATTATTGCAACTAGCATTATTATTACTAAATACCTCAATTATTTTGCAGGGTAAATGAAGTGGCATACATAAAAGGATTTGAAAGAATAGATTTTGATGATTATAATTAATTCATT
The DNA here is from genome assembly GCF_964237555.1 of Oryctolagus cuniculus. Taxonomy (NCBI): domain Eukaryota; kingdom Metazoa; phylum Chordata; class Mammalia; order Lagomorpha; family Leporidae; genus Oryctolagus; species Oryctolagus cuniculus. The sequence goes on along the minus strand of NC_091444.1, from coordinate 59,813,817 downwards.
GGGGGAAATTCTACCCTAGATATTTTACATTGTTAATTTCTTTGACTTCCATGGTTAAAGGCTGGATTTGAAATGTAAATGTAATCCCATTGTAACCTCTGCCCAAATGCCAAGAGTCTTCAAAATGTTCATGGTGAATGTGCATCATGAAAACAATATACATGGATTTCAGGAAGATCAATTTTGGTACAAACCAATCTTTCAGTTCCATTTTCCATGAACTTTTTAAGCCTGTCATACATTTGTTCAGCCCCTGTCGGGTTCTGACTGTTGTAACTGGACCCATTGGTGTTAATGGAGCTAGGCTTGGAAGAAAGTGTTTAGCGACTGTGAGGATAATGACTCAGAGTTGTAGGTTTTAACAGAATTGGGCCCCAGCCTGGCCTTACCATGTTGTCTTAGTTTAATCCTGGAGGTAGACATCCTTTGTTCAGACTCAGGTTTGAAACAAGTGGAGTTGTAGCTCTTTCTAATAACCAGACGTTTGTGTCATTCTACACTTGCCACTTGTTGAGTTTTTCACTGGATTTTAATCAGAGATAACTTTTAAAGATTTAGAATAGAAAGCAAAGTGGAGCATTGAAAATACAAAGGGACAGGATAGAAATAACAAACAAAATTTCATTGTCCAGTTACTACTTTCCTTTGTTTCCCTCCAGTGGTGTGGATTCTCTGGCATACTCACAGAGGGCTGAGTGAGCCTTTCCTGTAGTTCTTGAACCTTAATGAAGTCACAATCCTCCGTCAGCCCCATCTTCCTTACCAAGGAAGTGGAAATGGCCTACACTAGATGGGATGTCCACTTTCAGAATCCCAATAGATACAAGGAAAATGGAAACAATGGAGAAACCACACTGGTAAGGCTGAGTTTTCCCAGATAAGCTTTGCTTACTTTAAGAATCATCCTTGTGAAAATATTATTTAAATAAGATTTTCAAATTGATATGCATGTGAGTTAATATTGACTGAACAAGCCTTAAAATGTTTTTCCCATTTAATTAAGCAGAAAAAATGCTAGCATAATTATTAAACAATCAATGGAAAGGTCAGAGGATTTGTGTTGCAAATAGAACACATTTGAGAATCTCCCCTCCAGGAGCTCATTCTTGGGATAATATTGCACAGGCAGGCCTGAGATGTTTTTCCTGTACAAAAACCCTTTCCTTTCCGTGGAAGCTGTTTGTCTCCCATCCCCCCACCCCACCCTTTTTAAGATCGATTTATTTATTTGAAAGAGTTGCACACAGAGAGAAGGAGAGGCAGAGAGAGAGAAAGTGAGGTCTTACAACCACTGGTTCACTCCCCAATTGGCTGCAACGACCGGAGTTGTGCCTATTTGAAGCCAGGAGCCAGGGGCTTCTTCCAGGTTTCCCACGCAGGTGCAGGGGCCCAAGGACTTGGGCCATCTTCTACTGCTTTCCCAGGCTATAGCAGAGAGCTGGATGGGAAGCGGAGTAGCCGGGACTTGAACCAGCACCCATATGGGATGCCAGCACAGCAAGCAGTGGCTTTACCTGCCATGCCAAGCGCCAGCCCCTGAAGCTGTTGTTTCAAGTCTAGAGGGAAAGCCCAGAAAGCAAGATGTTCTGAAAGCTGCATCACTTGTTATCAAATATGTTGGAGAGTGTTGGCTAGAGGTCTTGTTAATTTAGGGTTAGTAGGGGCCGGCGCTGTAGCACAGTAGGTTAATCCTCTGCCTGCAGTGCCGGTATCCCATATGGGCACTGGTTCATGTGCTGGCTGCTCCTCTTCCAATCCTGTTCTCTGTTATGGCCTCGGAAAGCAGTAGAAGATGGCCCAAGTCCTTGGGCCCCTGCACCCATGTGGGAGACCAAGAAGAGGCACCTGGATTCTGGCTTTGGATAGGTTCAGCTCCTGCTGTTTCGGCCATTTGGGGAGTGAATCAATGGAAGGAAGACCTTTCTGTCTCTTTCTCTCACTGTCTGTAACTCTACCTCTCAAATAAAATATTAAACATTTAGGGTTAGTAGTACAAATTATTCTGAATGTTCAAGAAGGAAGAACTGAAGTAAAAAAAAAAGAATGAAATAAAGACAAATGAAGATATTTTTATGGCCAGTAACAACACTCAGGTTCTAAGGCTTTTACTGACACTCATAACTTGAAATTCTCAATGATGGAAAACAAACTTCCATAATTACTTTGAAATGACCAAGAAGGCACTTCTTACCATAATGAAATCTCTTTTTTATGATGTTAGTAACACCAGTTAAAATTAGACAAGACAGCACAGCACAACCCAGGTTAGCACAACACAGTTCACCATAGCACAGCACAGCAACCTGCTTCCTCCATGTGAAGAACACCCTTCAGCCTAAAATGCCGTCTGTGAGATCCATTAACCCACTTGAGGGGAGGTGGGGAGGCATGCCCGGTGAATAATACCAACCGTGACTCCATTCTCAGAAATGGAATTGACTTCATCAGTATGTTCCTAGCTATTTTTTGGAGAAACATCCAGGTTTGCCACAGAAAGAAAAAACTAAAAAAATGAAAATGTTGCTTTCTATGTGCAAATAAGTAAGACTTGTTCAGATGAAATGTTGGCTGGGCCTGAGGGGTGCTCAGGCTGCACAGGCTTTGGAGATGTTGCAGGGAGCAGAGAGAGGGTCCTGCTCACCACCATCTTCATGTGGGGCCCCATGACCTGTTGTGGTAGGGAGTGTAGGGAGCTGTTCTAGTGCCTGAGTTCTGCAGTCATGTACCAGGGATTGAATCTTCTTCCCAGCTCTGTGACTTTGCACAGATTGCTTTCCCCTCATCCTGGATCCACTTCCTATTCTGGATTCCTGCTGGTGGACACCTAGGAAGCAGCAGATAGTGGCTCAAGTGTCTGGGTACCTTCTACCCACATGGGTGACCTGGCTGAGTTCTGGGCTCCTGGATCTATTGTTGGAGGCATTTTGGAATGAACTAGTGTATGGAAGATCCCTGCTTCCCTCCTTGTCTTTCAAATAACTGAAGATAAGGTAAAAATGTTAAACATTAAAAATAAATTAATGGCTGGTGCCATGGCTCAATAGGCTAATCCTCCGCCTAGCGGTGCCGGCACACCAGGTTCTAGTCCCGGTCGGGGCGCCGGATTCTGTCCCGGTTGCCCCTCTTCCAGGCCAGCTCTCTGCTATGGCCAGGGAGTACAGTGGAGGATGGCCCAAGTGCTTGGGCCCTGCACCCCATGGGAGACCAGGAGAAGCACCTGGCTCCTGCCTTTGGATCAGTGCGGTGTGCCAGTTGCAGTGCGCCAGCCGTGGCGGCCATTGGAGGGTGAACCAACGGCAAAAGGAAGACCTTTACTCTCTGTCTCTCTCTCTCTCACTGTCCACTCTGCCTGTCAAAAAAATTTAATCAGGGGAAGAGGATCATTTAAAAACAATAAAAATGAAACAAATGACAGTGCGGACTTCATAGGCTTGTTTTATACATGGAATGATAAGTATATAAAACACTTAGAATACTATGTTCATAACAGTTTTAATGATTATTTGATCCTTTCATCTAGTGATCTGACAGATAGCCTCTTTTCAAGTGAGTGGTATGGCAAATGTGTGGGTAAGATGGAGATCTTTCTAGCTAATAATGAGTGGGTGAATAACATACTCATAGCAGTCTAGTCTTTTGGCCACAAGACATTTCTGGACAAATATCATGAAGCATTATCCTAAAGCTGGTTATAATTTCCCATAGGAACACTATTATAATTTAATTCCACAAATATGAAATGAACACCAGTATGCCCAAACCGTTGTGCCAGGGTTTGAAAAGTTAGAATGAAGAATGAGATGAACTTACCTCTCCTAAATTTTCCCCACGAAGCATTCACAATCAAATGAGAGAAGGTCCAGAAATTTGTAACTTTTCTTCTTTTTTCTCAACTTTTATTTAATAAATATAATTTTGCAAAGTATAACTTTTCAATTATAGCGACTCTTCCCCCCATAACCTCCCTCCCACCCACAACCATCCCATCTCCCACTCCCTCTCCCATTCCATTCTTCAAGATTCATTTTCAATTATCTTTATATACAGAAGATCAATTTAGTATATACTAAGTAAAGATTTCAACAGTTTGCACCCACACAGATACACAAAGTATAAAGTACTATTTGAGTACTAGTTGTACCATTAATTCACATAGTACAACACATTAAGGACAGAGATCCTACATGGGAAGTAAGTGCACAGTGACTCCCTTTGTTGATTTAACAATTGACACTTGTTTATGACGTCAGTAATCACCTGAGGCTCTTGTCATGAGCTGCCAAGGCCATGGGAGCCTCTTGAGTTCACCAACTCTGCTCTTATTTAGACAAGGCCATGGTCAAAGTGGAAGTTCTCTCCTCCCTTCAGAGAAAGGTATTTCTTTGATGGCCTGTTCTTTCTGCTGGGATCCCACAGAGATCAGAAATTTGTAGCTTTAATGTAAGTATGATGCTGCCATGTGAGATCAGGTTAGGTACCCAGTACTGGCTCTGGAGACCATTGGCCAGGCTTAAATCTCAGCTTTACCTCATATGAGGTGCACGTTCTTAGCATTTCTGAATCTTATTTTCCTCTGCAAAATTGGGGTTAAGAGAACTTTGACTATCTGAAATGCTAGGGGGATTAGATGAGGTGGTTTGTGTGGCATCAGACATTACAGCTTGCCACATGGTAAATCCACCAAAGGTTAGATTTTCCAATTTTAGTCACTTGGAGCATAGAAAAAATACAAATACATTTTGATGGGGAAATAAGCAAAGTTCTCTACTTAGTGACTTTAAGTTGGATATGGTAGGATGTTGAAAACTGGAGAACAACAAGCCAGAGAAGCAGGGGGTGAGAAGCGGAGAGGAGAGGAGAGACTGCGCAGAAAAGGGAGAGTGCCTGGTGTCAACTGAGGAAAAGAGCAAATATGTTCCACCAGAAATAATCTCCAACTGGACCAGAGGGGAGGCAGCAGAGAAATTTGGGTCCGTGCAGGAAATACCTTCAGTGTGCTCACTAAAGCTGCTTTTTTGTTCAAGGGCTCAAATGCAGTGAAAAATAGGTTTGTGCTAGACAAAGGAAAGATGACACAACCATCAATCTATTTTATATGCTAAAATTTAGTGCCACATTTTATGGATATAAATACTCATTGGTTGTATAAGGAGATATCAAATAACATGTTCAAATAGGCTAAACAACAACAAACAGTGCAAATTCTAGGGATAATATTAATCAAGAGGGAATGAGACTTTATTCCTATGGAATTTAGCAGCACTTTGTCAGATATGATTGCACATGTGTGTAAAAGCCTGTAGCATTTGGTGGAATTAGTAACGCTTTGACTTTAGGTATATGCTTAAATATAGAAAATCTTGTGCACTATAAAGTGGAATCTCAGATCATTTACTTTAAAAGTAGCCACTACAGAGTCACAGGATAAATGTTAATATTTTGAATAACTACCTTCTTTCTTAAGTTTCTGCACCATTTGTCGTGCTCACCAGCAAATTCTGAGTATTCCATTTTTTCTACATCTTCAACATGAGTCATTATCTTTTTGATTATAGATGTTTTTGTGGGCACAAAGTGGTTTCTTGTGCTTTCCATTTGCATTTCCTTATTGATCAATGTTACTGAGCATCTTTTAATGTACTGTCATTTTACTATCTTTGGAGAAATGTTTATTCAAGTCTTACAACTATCTTGATTTGGATCATATGATTTGAAAGTATTTTTTACCATTTTAGGGGGTTATTTTTATACTTGGAGGTGGTATTATTTGAAACAAAAATTATATTTGTTGACAACCAATTTATCTCTTACCATTTTTTTCCTTATGCTTTTGGTATCATATCTAAGATAATATTGCCAATCTATAGAAGTGAAGATTCAGTTTTTCAGAGTTTTGATGGGTTTTGATCTTACATTTAGGTCTGCACATTTTGAGTTTTTATATATTCAGTTGTCCTTGTCTCATTTGTTAAAAGATTGCTGTTTTGGGGTAAGCCTTTTAATCTAGCAGTTGGATGCCTGTGTTCCACATGAGAATATCTGAATTTGATCACTGACTCCAGGTTGGGATTTTGGTCTTCTGCTAATGTGGGCCCTGGAATGCAGTGGTGAGGGCTCGAGTAATTAGATTTCTGCCACCCACGTGTGAGGGATCTGGGTTGAGTTGCGAGCTCCCGACTTTGACATGGGCAGGCCTGGTCATTGTGGGTATTTGGAAGTGATTGAGCAGATAGTCACTCTGTCACTTCACCTTTCTGTCCTCTCCACCTCCACCAAGATTGCTCTTAACCCCCACTGAATTGCCTTGGTACCTTTGTCAAAAATCTGGTCGTAGGCCGGCGCCGCGGCTCAATAGGCTAATCCTCCACCTTGTGGCTCCGGCACACCGGGTTCTAGTCCCGGTTGGGGCACTGGATTCTGTCCCGGTTGCCCCTCTTCCAGGCCAGCTCTCTGCTGTGGTCAGGGAGTGCAGTGGAGGATGGCCCAAGTGTTGGGCCCTGCACCCCATGGGAGACCAGGGTAAGTACCTGGCTCCTGTCTTCAGATCAGCGCGGTGCGCCGGCAGCAGCGTGCCAGCCGTGGCGGCCATTGGAGGGTGAACCAACGGCAAAAGGAAGACCTTTCTCTCTGTCTCTCTCTCTCACTGTCCACTCTGTCAAAAATAAAAAATAAATAAAATAAACAAAAATCTGGTCGTAAGCATGAAGAATTATTTCTAACTTCTCTATTTTAGTCCAGAGATTCACATTTGTTTTTATGCCAGCATGATAAAGAATTGATTATTATGTCATTATAATGAAGTTTGAGATCAAGAGATGTCAATCCTCACACTAAGGTCTCTTGAATTTCCGCATGAGTTTAAGGATCACCTTGTCAATTTATGTAAAAAAAATCAAGTTGAATTTTTTAAAAAGATGTATTTATTTACTTGAGACACAAAGTTACAGACAGAGAGAGGCTGAGACAGAGAGAGGTCTTCCATCTCTTGGTTATCTCCCAAAACAGGTGCAATAGCCAGAGCTGGGCCAGTTGGAAGTCAAGAGCTTCTTCCAGGTCTCCCATGCAGGTGTAAGGGCCCAAGCACGTGGGCCATCCTCTACTGCTTTCTCAGGCCATTAACATGGAGCTGGATTGGAAATGGAGCAGCCAGGACTTGAACTGGCATCCATATGGGTTGCTAGAGCCACAGGTGGATGCTCAGCCTACTATACCACAGCAGTGGCTCTGCAAGCTGAAATTTTGACAAGGATTACAATGTATCTATAGATCAATTTGGGAAGTATTGTCATCTTAACAATATTAAGTCATTATTTTAATATGGGATATTTCTGTTTAATGTACTTTTAATGATATCTTGTAGTTTTCAGTGTATGATTCTTTTATCTTTTGTTAAATTTAATTTCTAAGGTTTTAATGATTTTGATATCTGTTGTAAGATCTTACTTTTTTGATATTCCAATGCTATTATAAATAGATTAGCTTGTGTGTGTTGATCTTACCTCCTGCAATCTTGGAACTTTTTTCATTAGTTTTAATAGTTTTGTTAGTGTATTCCTTAGAATTACCTATATTCAAGATTATGACATCAACCAATCAAGATGGCTTTACTTCTTTTACTTCTTCCTTTCCAGTCTGGATGTATCTTATTTATTTTCTTACCTAACTGCCCTGGCAAGAACCAACTAGATGTAATTTTGACAAGATCCATGTACCTTGTCTCTGATAACATCTGTCTGCTTTCCAATTCAGTGTTTTGTGTTAATAGCTCTTGTCTTGACTGATAGCTTCTCGGGTATCATAGATGTATGCTAAGTCAAGCCTCAGAAAGATAGCCCAGCCAGAGAATTCCATGCAGCATCATACTTGGACAAATGAAATAATAATTTAGCCCCACCTCCCTTATTCTGATGTAGAAAAATAAAGAACAAATGGATACTGTTTATGTGTGCAAGGTACAAGGTAGACAGCTTCACATTGATGATCTTATTATCAGTATAAATCAATGAGGCACATAAGGTTAATATAATAAAACAAAGTACAGAGGAGGCAACCAGGTTGTTCCACTATGCCCTGGAGATTGTGGCTGCACTAATTAAAAATGGATGTATAAGTCATTTTCCATCATTTTCCAAAGGAAACACTGATATCATTTAAGAATAATTTTCACACTTAGAAAATATAGAATTTTCCATAAGAAACATGAAGTTGTATTGTTCATAGATCTACCCTTATGTATTGATTGATAATATCATTTTTTAGATTTATTTTATTTACTTGAAAGACAGAGTTACAGAGAGTAGAGACAGAAAGAGAAATCTTACATCTGCTGGTTCACTCCCTAGATGGCCCAAGGACTTTGGCCATTCTCTACTGCTTTCCCAGGCAATAACAGAGAGTAGGATAGGAAGAAGAGCAGCTGGGACTAGAACCGGTGCCCACATGGGATGCCAGTGCTTCAGGCCAGGGCTTTAACCCACTGCACCACAGTGCCAGCACCTGATAATATCATTGTTATGGGATAGGGATTTTCTTTTTTTTTGAATTGCTAATGATTTGCATTTTATTAATATTATTATCTTTTTTTAGTTAATACAAACTTCATGTATTTAAGTACAATTTTAGGACTACAGTGATTCTTCCCACTGTGCCGCCCTCTCATACCCATTCCCACCCCTCTTCTACCTCCCTCTCTTATTCCCAGTTTTATTTTATACTAAGATCTATTTTCAATTAACTTTATGCATAGAAGATTATGTCTATAGTAAGTAAAGAGTCATAAATTTGCAAGACAAAGTAAAAATAAAAATTAAAAAATGAAGCTGTTTTTCAACAGTTGAGACAGGGCTGTTCAAAGTCATTGCATCTTGAAGTTAATTGGCCTTTTTTTTTTTTTTTGAGAAACTTAATTTTAAAGAAGCACCCAAGAGTGATTCATCTTTTGTAAGCATTTAAACTAGTTTATGAGACATAAGAGTATCCTTCACGTTAAAGGAAAGTAAGTCTTTGTCATTAATTGAAGAAGCACCTAAGAAAACAAGCAATGTAGTTGGATACTTTGGCCTAACTAAAATTTATGAGATATAAGTATATCCCCCACTTAATACACTAAAATGGAATAAATCTTTAAAAACAAATTTATTACTAACTCTCCTAGCACAACTCTTTGAGTGCAGAAGTCCTGCATGGGAAGTTAGGGCACAGTGACTCCTGTTGTTAATTTAATATTTAACACTCTTATGGATGACTTCAATATCATCTGAGGCTCTTGACATGAGATGCCTAGGCTATGGAACCCTTTTGAATCCACAAACTCCATCAGTATTTAGATAAGTTTGTCAGCAAAATGAAAGTTCTCTCCTCCCTTCAGAGAAAAGTATGCCCTTCTTTGACCACTTTCCACTGGGGTCTCAACCATAGAGTTCCTTCATGTAGGACAGTTTTTGCCACAGTGTTTTGGCTTTCCATGCCTAAAATGCTCCAGTGGGCTTTTCAGCCAGACCAGAATGCCTTAAGAGCTGATTCTGAGGTCAGAGTTCTACTTGAAGTACTTGTCATTCTGTGAGTCTGCTGTGTGGACTGCTTCCCCTGATGGCACCCTCACTCCTTTTTAATTCTTTTATTATTACCAAACACTGAATCCTATTAATATAATCACTTTAACACTTAGTCCTATCTATATGATCATTTTAACACTTAATCCTATCCCTATGCTCACTTTAACACATAAAATGCTATTTTAACCCCCCCCCCCCAAGCTTAAGAGGATTTGGGGTCCTCTGGCAAGTTTTTATAATGTACCCTTAGAAGTAAGTCTGTATGAATGTATACAGAATTATACAGCTTTACAGTTACAAACTTCACACACTTCCTAATTACAATTTTATGAACATGGTGATTCTTCCCACTGTGCCTGCCCTCCCACCCTTCTTTCTCCTCCCTCTTACTCCCACTCTTATTTTTGCTAGGATCTATTTTCAATTAATTTTATATACATATGATTAACTGTTATCAAAAGATTTCAATAAATAGTAAGAAAAAGAAAGAAACTGTTCTTCAACATTTGAGACAAGGGCTGTTCAAAGTCTTTGCTTCTCAAAGTGTCAATTTCAATTCTACAGATGGCCTTTTAGGTGCTATACTAGTTATTACAAGTCAAGGAGAACATATGGTATTTGTCCCTTTGAGACTGGCTTGTTTCACTAAATATGATGTTTGCCAGGTTCATCAATTTGTTGTAAATGACCAGATTTCATTTTTTTTAAACTGCTGTGTACATATCCCATAATTTCTTTATCCAGTTTTTGCTTGATGGGCTTTGGGTTAATTTCATGTCTTAGCTATTGTGAATAGAGCTGCAATAAACATGGAGTTTCAAATAATTTCATATGCCGATTTCATTTCCCTTTGGTAAATTCTCAGGCGTGGAATGACTGGGTTGTATGGTAGGTCTATATTCAGATTTCTGAGGTGTCTCCATACTGTTTTCTATAGTGTGTTTACCAATTTATATTCCCACCAACAGTGGATTAGAGTACCTTTTCCCCCACATCCTCACGAAAATTTCTTTTTGTATATTTCTGTATGAAAGCCATTCTAACTGAGGTGAGGTGAACCTCCTTGTGGTTAGATTTGCATTTCCCTGAGGGCTAGTGATCCTAATCATTTTTTCAAGTGTCTGTTGGCCATTTGCATTTCCTCTTTTGAAAAATATCTAAGTCTTTTGCCCACTTCTTAACTGGGTTGTGTGTTTTGTTGCTGTTGTTTCATGGCCTCTTTATATATTCTGGTTATTAAAACTTTATCAGTTGTATAGTTTGCAAATATTTTCTCCCCTTCTGTGAATTTTCTCTTCACTTTGCTGATGGTTTATTTTGTAATACAGAAGCTTCTCAATTTGATGTAATCCCATTTGTCAATTTTGGCTTTGATTGCCCATGCCTCTGGGGTCCTTTCCAAGAACTCAGCCTATGTCAATGTCTTGCAGGTTTTCCCTAGTGTTCTATAATAATATGATTATATCTGGTCATAGATTTAGGTCTTTAATGTATTTTGAGAAAATTTTTGTGTAAAGTATAAGGTAGGATTCTCATTTCATACTTCTGCATGTGGAAATTCAGTTTTCCCAGCACCATTTGTTGAAGAGACTGTCTTTGCTCCAGGGATTGATTTCAGCTCTTTTGTTAAAGATAAATTTGTTGTAGATGCTTGGATTGATTTCTGAAATTTCTTTCCTGTCCCATTGGTCTAACCACCTATGTTTGTATCAGTACCAGGCTGTTTAGATTATAACTGCCCTGTAGTATGTCTTGAAATCTGGTATTGTGATGCCTCAAGCTTTATTCTTACTGTGTAATATTGCTTGAACTATTCGGGGTCTCCAGTGTTTCCATATGAATTTCATCATCATTTTTTTTTCTACCTCTGAGAAAAATGTCCATGGTATTTTGATTGGTATCACACTGAATCTGTAAATTGCTTTTCATAGTATGGACATTTTGACAATGTTGATTATTCCAATCTGTGAACATGGAATATTTTTTCATTTTTTATCTTCTATTGGCTTCTTTCATGTTTTATAACTCTTATCATACAGATCCTTGATGTTCTTGATTAAATTTATTCCAAATTCCTTGATTGTTTGAGGATATTGTGAATGGGATTGATCTTAGAAGTTTTTTCTTAGCTATGGGATTGTCTATGTATATAAAGGCTGTTGATTTTTGTGTGTTGATTTTATATCCTGCTACTTTACCAAACTCTTCTATGAGTTCCAATAATCTCTCAGTGGAGTCTTTTGGATTCTCTCTATATAGAATCATGTCATCTGCAAATAGGGATAGGTTGACTTCCACCTTTCCAATTTGTATCCCTTTGATTTCTTTTTCTTGACTAATGGCTCTGGCTAAAAGTTCCAGAACTACACTGAATAGTAATGTTGAGAGTGGACATCCTTGTCTGGCTCCAACTCTCAATGGGGATACTTTCTAAGTTCCCCATTCAATAGGATGCTGATCATGGGTTTGTCATAAATTGCCTTGATTGTGTTAAGGAATGTTCCTTCTATACCCAATTTGCTTAGAGTTTTCATCATGAAAGGATGTTGTATCTTATCAAATCCCTTCTCTGCATCTACTGAGATATCATATGGTTTTGTTCTTCAATTTGTTAATGTGGTGTATCACATTGATTTTGTGAATGTTAAACCATCCCTGCATTTCGGAAATAAATTCCACTTGGTCAGGGTAGATTATCTTTCTGACGTGTTGTTGGATTCAACTGCCTATCATTTTGTTGAGGATTTTTACATCTATGTTCATCAGGGATATTGGTTTGTGGTTCTTTTTCTCTGTTGCATCTTTTCCAGGTTTGGGCATTAAGGTGATGCAGGCTTCATAGAATGAGTTTGGGAGGATTCCCTCCTTTTTAATTGTTTTAAATAGATAGAAAGAATTGGAGTTAGTTCTCCTTTAAATGCCTGATAGAATTCAGCAATGAAGCTGTCCGGTCATGGGCTTTTCTTTGTTGAGAGGGCCTTTATTACTGATTCAATTCAGTTATGGGTCTGTTTAGGTTTTCAGTGTCTTCATGACTTAATTTATGAAGGTTTTATGTGTCCAGAAATCTATCCATTTCTTCTAGGTTTCCTGGTTTGTTGGCATACAGCTCTTTCATAATTTCTGATGATTATTTTTATTTCTGTGCTGTTTGTTACATTTCCTTTTTCATCTCTATTGATTTAGGTCTTTTCCTTTTTTGGTTACTTTTGCCTGTGCTGTATCAATTTTTATTTTTTCAAAAGCAGCATTTCACTGATTTTTCTGTATTTTTTGTCTCAATTTTGCTTATTCTCTAATTTTAATTATTTCTTTAGTCATATCAGTTTTGGGTTTGGTTTGTTGTTGATGTTCTAGGTCCTCAAGATGCATTGATAGCTCTGTTATTTGATACTTTTCCAGTTTCTTCATGTAGGCACCTATTGCTGTTGCTATTGCTTCTTTCTTACCAGTGCTGTTGCTGTTTCCCATAGGTTTTGATATGATGTATTGTCATCTACATTTGTTTCCAGAAATATTTTGATGTCTCTTTTGATTTTCTTTTTCTATGATTTGTTTTGACTCGTTTTTTCTTTTTTCATCATTTGTGGGGTTGATTTTTAAATTTTTTTTCTGTTGGTTTTTATCTTTGGGGTTAAGCTTCTGTGGTTTCATTGAGTCTGCCCTTACTCCTTTCCGAATACCAGGAGTTGGTTTGGTGGATGTGTCCCTGGGGCTATGGGTAATGCTGTAGGGTGGGGCTGATTTCCAGGGTGGCAGCTGTGTTGGCCATGGTGGAACTTCAAAGCCAGCTTTGTCCTACACTCTTTCATGTAGCTACTGAGGCTCCAGGCTCTTAGCATATAGAGCTCCCACAGATGCTGACACATGACGGTGCTGCTGGTGCGGGCACTCCTCTGTTTTCCATATTTGCCGGGCTACCTTCTTGCTGAGCTCTGGGGTAGTGGGAGCTGTGGGCTGTTCCCTCCATTGGTAGCTCTGAATCGGGCACACATACTAGAGTCCCTGGTCCAATGCCTGCCTGTGGCTGTTGGCAGCACTGCGCTCCTGTGTCCAGTCTCAGTGATCTGTTATCTACATGCCTACAGGCTTCTTAGTTGTACCATTGATTTTAAAATGGTGCCCGCCCCCTCTCCCAGCCAGGTTGCAGATCTTGTTTTGGAGAAATTTGTTGGAATCAGTTGTCCCCATTTACTATTACTAGGACCCCAAGTGACCACTGGTAACTGAGCTGTAGTCCATACTCTAGCCATACTCTCTGTGGCTCTATGGCTCTATCCCCACGGATTGGTGCAGACTGACCTCCCCCGCAATCTCAACGATGCTCCCGGCTTGGGCTGTCTGTGACTGTGGCTCTGTGTGTGCGCCAGCACTCCCCATGTGGTTTCGGGTTGTTTCCCCTCCACCTGTGGGGCTTCCCAGGTTGTTCCCCTTCTCTTCTCCCCCAGACTTGTACCTCCTACCCTATTCATTGCACTTTTTCTTCTCAGCCCTGTATAGCATACTGCTCCCTAATCTGCCATTTTTCCCCCCAGGGATTTTTCTTAACTATGCAGATTTCTGTATGAATTTCTATAAGAATAGGGGCTTAAAAATTGGATTGCGCAAAAAAAAATAAATAAACAAATGTAAGATCTCCCTCAGGTTCAGTGAAATTCTTCAAGTTTACTCTCCCCATTTATCTGACTTTATTTCATAAATGTATACATTTTAGCATGTCTTACATGGATCTTACACATATTTTGTCATATTTATATCTAAATATTTCAGGTTTTGATGCTTATGTAAATGGAATTTATATTTTTAATTTCAAAATTTATTTGTTCATTTTTGGTATATAAGAAAGCCATTGACCTTTGTATATTGGTGTTGTATCTCAATCTTGCTTTAATCACTCATTAGTTCCAGGAGTTTTTTGCTATTGTTGTTTCTTCTGGATTTTCTAGATTGTCCAGGGGCCTGTGAGTTACACCATCTCTTGGAATGCCAGCATCCCTTTCTGATCCAGCTCCATGCTGATATGTCTGGGAAAGCAGCAGATGTTCCAAGTTCTCGTGCCCCTGCCAGCCCTGTGGGAAAACTGGATGGAGTTCCTGGCTCTGGGCTTCATCCTGGTCCTGCCCTGACCACTGTGGCCATTTGGGGACTGAACCAGCAGATGGAAGACCACTGTCTCTCTGTCTCTGCCTCTCTCTCTCTGCCATTCTGCCTTTCAAATAAACCTTTAAAAAAGTTTTTAAAAATGATCATTTAATAAACAAGATAGTCTGTATCTTTGTTCCCAATCTGTTACTTTCTTGTCTTGTCTTTAGCTATTAGCCAGGACTACCAGAACCAGGTTGAATAGGAGTAATGAGAGGAGAATGCTTTTGCTTTATTCCCAGTTTTAGGCAAAAAGTACCAAGTTTATCACTGTTAAGTATGGTTTTATCTGTAGGGTTTCTGCAGATGCTATTTATCAAGCTGGAGAAGTTCCTCACCATTTCATATATTGGTATAGGATTTTGTCAAATGCTTTTTCTGCATCTAATGATATTACAATGTAAATTTGCTTCTTAGCCTATTGATATGATGGATTATTGATTATTGAATATATAACCAGCCTTCACACCTGGAATAGATACTGTTTGGCCATGGTGTCTAATTATTTTTGTGCATTGTAGGATTCTACTTCCTAATATTTTGTTGAAGAGTTTTGTATTTATGTTCCTGTGCATATGGGTCTATAGTTTTCCTTTCTTGTAATGCCTCTGGCTTTTGCTATTAGGAAATAGCTGACCTCATTGAATGAGTTAAGAGTAATCCTTCCACATCCATTCTTCTGTGAGAGATTGTGGAGACTTTGCATAATTTATTCCCAAAATATTCGGTAGACTTCACCAAGGAAACTATATAGGCCTATTCCTTCTGTTTTGAAAGATTGTCCATTACTGATTGAATTTGTTAGGCATGTGGAGACTGATTGATGTTATGTCTTCCTGTGTAAATTTTGATAATCTTTCAGGGAGTTGATCCATCTCACTTAAGGTATCAAACTTATAAAGTTATCTATAATATTCCTTTTTAAAATCCTGTTAGTGTCCATGATATCAGTAGTGCCAGTCCTCTTATATTGTATTTTAGAAGAGAATATATATATTCTAATGTATATACTAGATTATGAAAAAATGGAGTTGTAAGGAAGAGGATCTTTTGTTAAATAATAAAGTATTGATCCTTCAGTCAACAAATAGGCACTGAGAATATATAATAAGCCGGCACTGCATTAAGCACATCAGTGATAAATCAGTACCATTCTCCTCACTGTGCCACTTCATTCTGTTGCAGAGAGAGACAATAAAGATTTCATATACGTTGAATTAAAGTCTAGGCAAATGGAGATGTTCACCATATATCCCATGCCATGATACACTTTCCACACATCTCATCTCAAGCTTAAGAGCCTTGTGGAATATGCAGTATTAAACCTCTTGAACAGGTAGCACCATTAGAAGAAATGAGTAAACCCCTAAGTCTCATAATCACTAATTAGAAAAGGCAAAATTTTATCAAACTCTCGCTACAGAGCTCTGTCTCTGTAAGTTCTGATGTTTGCATCAGTTATTCAGATGTTAACACTGGACATTTTTAAATAAAAGAATGAAGTTTCCCTGAGATAGGCCTCTTCAAATTTTCCTTATAAATTAGAAACTTCTAAAATAGAATTTTCAAGCAGGAAATACTTTGAACTTTTCAAGAAGCTCTAATTTTGTCTAATAAGATATGAATCGATTAGATCTATTATTTAGAATGATTAGAGCACCCGGAGTACTCTAAGTAAATCCTTTGAAATTGATAAAAGGACGCGCTCTAATCTGACAGGGATCATCAATTTGTTACATCATTCCAAAGTTCTCTGTTATTTTCTGTGACATTTCCCAAATTGTCTAGTGAATTCAAGCTGTTAGAACAACTTCTTTTATGAGCCATCTCCAGAGGCTCATCAAGCTGAGAATTATATAATTGGTTTGGAATCTATGCAGCACTTGCCAAAGATGGATCCTTTGGAAAATGATGTATTGTTGATGTCTATTCTCTGGTTAAGATCAACATTTGCTGAGTGATGTTAATATTAATAAAATCCTCTAGCTCAATGTTAAACCTTTCTTCTTGAAAGAAGAAAGAAAGGTAGAGTGTTATCTGCTGTTTTACATTAATTGAAAAAATTCTATTACAATTCTAGTCTCAAAACTAAGTTTATTGGGGCCAGCGCTGTGGCGCAGTAGGCTAAGCCTCTACCTGTGCTGTGGGCAAACCTATGGGTGTCAGTTTGTGTCCCAGAAGCTCCTCTTTCAATCCAGCTGTCTGCTGGGAAAGCAGTGAAAGATGGCCCAAGCCCTTGGGCTTCTGCACCAATGTGAGAAACCCAGAAGAAGCTCCTGGCTTCAGATCAGCCCAGTTTGAGCCATTGTGGCCATTTGGGGAGTGAACCAGTGGATGGATGACCTTTCTCTCTGTCTGTTCTTCTCGCTGTCTGTAACTCCACTTCTCAAATAAATAAAATCTTTTAGGGGCCTACACTGTGGCACAGCGGGTTAATGCCCTGGCCTGAAGCACCGGCATCCCATTTGGGTGCCGGTTCATGACCCAGCTGCTCCACTTCCAATCCAGCTCTCTGTTATGGCCTTGGAAAGCAGTAGAAGATGGCCCAAGTCCTTGGGCCCCTGCACTCATGTGGGAGACCTGAAGAATCTCCTGGCTTTTGGCTTCGGATCAGCGCAGCTCTGGCTGTTGCGGCCATCTGGGGAGTGAACCATTGGATGGAAAACCTCTCTCTCTCTCTCTCTGCCTCTCCTCTCTCTGTGTAACTCTGACTTTCAAATAAATAAATAAATCTCAAAAAAATAAAATCTTTTAAAAAAGTGTATTTAAGAAACAAAATGAATCATAGCCTAAAACTGTTTAGAAAAAATAAGTTTATTGTTCACATCCATTACTGATGCATTTTGTCATTGTGTATTTGTAATTCTATGATTCACGTTTACATAGTTATCCTCAAAACATCCAATAGACTTAGTTTTGAAAATACTGTGTTTTATCTTAAGTTTCTTCCCTTTATATTTTCAAGGAATAATCTTGCCTCAGATGATCATGTTTTCCTGATATTTATCATTTATAAGATAAAGTAATATCATTATTGCTAAAGAAAACTTGGTGAAGCTGTTGAAACTAACAACTTAATGTGAGTGGCCTTTCTCCTGGTCTTGCCTGGGATCAGCTTTAAGCCACATCCATCAAACTGTCCCCACAAAGGTCCAGAGACGCCCCCCCCCCCCCCCCGCCCCATTTCCTCTCAATGAAATCCTCTCATTACCTGGTTAATGCGACTCTTAGGATCATTGTTTGCTATTCTCACCCTGTCTTGTATACTACAGTGTCTAAATGTTTACAGCTGGTGATAATGGAACAAAGGCCTTCAGCAACCAGGCGGTCAACCAAATGCTGCTACAGGGACATACTCGGCTCCCCACCCAGGAGACAGCGGCTTGAGACATTGCCCCATGCCAGTGAAGAGTATCTCGTCGCCCCATGTCAGCAGGAAGTAGCTCTAAAGACAGATCATCGTCCTTCTACCCCTCCTGGACTTTTGGGACTAATCTAATTCCATACCACTCCTGCTTTATAAAAAACAAAAGGGGGGAATGTTAGGAAAATGACATGCGATCTACATCCTGATTTACATCCTATGACTCGGTTCCACCGCCATTGCTGAAAGTCTGGTAGCCACATGGCCCAACTACCTGTGCTAAGCTCCACCCCCATCCTAATGGGATTCACTGCTCCTGCTTCCCTGCCTGCCCTCTGGCAAAGTTTTAAAAGGGCCTATTCCTGAACACGTGACTCTCTTGGCTCCTCTCATCTGCTCTCCTCTCCTCGAAAGCTCCTCTCTTCTCTCTCTCTTATACTCTCCTTCTCTCTCTTTTCCTTCTTTACCCTGTCCCTCCAGCCTGCTGAGTTTCCCCAATAAACCCTCTCCCTTAAAAAAAAAAAAAAAAAAAAAGAAACTTAAAACTTAAAATAATCCCAACAAACAGACCATAGTCTGTTTAATTGGTATTATGTTGGTTTCACAAATTAAGCTTAATATTATACTGGTGGGGTCATATTGGTTTCCAGAGATTTCTGATTTATAAAGTGTGGCATGACATGCTATACAGTGCTGCATAATCTGACTGTTACACTGTATGTATTTGTGGAAGCTAGCAGAGCAACATTTCTTGTCTCAATTTCTTACTATATTTTCTCATCATTTTTCTTTTTCTTATTTTTCTATAGGTAAAACAGGGTGCCAGGAAAGGTGTGTTTCTGAGAATTCCCCTGTATGTTAAAGTGAATTGATAGTACCTGATAGCAGATTGTGCTCTTCACTGACATCTGGACAATCGCTCCCTGACTTCATTATGGATTCCACACCTTGATTAAGAATACAGCGTGACATTAGACAGCCAGGGCAATCTCAGCTGTACTGTCTGCAATTCCCATAATTTTAGGGTAAGTTATTGAACTTTCCAAAGCTTTAGTTTCCTTACTTATAGAGTTGATAGCATTACTCATATCTGGCACCTGGAAAATATTCAATGAACAGTAGAATTTATTATTAATTGTATTATGCATTCACTACTGATTGGTAAGATTATCTATATCCCAGCTCCAGGTGATAGTAAATTTCTTTTCTTCAGGATCACACAGTAGATTCCTCTTACTATTTCTAAAGTCAATTCACTGAAATGATTCAGCACTTCTTTATTTAAAGGAGATCATGAACTAGCTAATACGTAGATCAGTTTGATATTGTTCTTGAATCCAGAAAATAAAATACTTTCAGTGTCCTACATTGTAAGCAAAGGAAGGAAAAAAAAAAAAAACACCTAGCATTGAACTTTTTGAAAACCAAGAACGTACCTACAGAACAGTTGAAATTTTCCTTCCCTGGGTCAGGAAGAGGCATGCCATGCTCAACTGCTTTTAGGCAGGAAATTTAAGCTAAGAGAATGTGATTTCTCCAAAGGAAGTGTGCTCAAAACAAATAATCTGTACTCGTAGAAAGAGTGCCCAGGGATTCATTTTGGATGTTGTTTCTTGGGAGTTGAGTGAAGTGAGTTTAGGAGACTAGGAAGTAGGGATCTGAATGACCTGATCTAATCTTATACCCTTTATGGGACTACATAAACACAAATTGAGAAAACACCATTGTTCACTAAGTGCAGACTTCATTCCAAATGAATGTTTAACAATAGATGAACTCAAAGGAAACATCTCTCTCATGTCCTTTGCCCTGATTGATGCTTTCAGTGTATTCAAAAGCATTATTACCAAAATCTTTCTTCCATAGAAACAGCTTATATTCATACAGCTGCTGGTGTAGAATGTGATACTTGATCTTCCGAACCCAAGACTAAGGCATTGCAGCACTCATACATATGTAACACAAGTTTTAAGAAAGTACTTTGGGGGCCAGCATAGTAGGTTAGACCTCCACTTGTGGATCTGGCATTCTGGATGCCAGTTTGAGTCCCCACAGCTCCTCTTCTGATCCAGCTCTCTGCTGGTGTTCTGGAAAGCATTGGAAGACTGCCCAGGTGCTTGGGCCCCTGCACCCACATGGGAGACCCAGAAGAAGCTAATGGCTTCACCTCGGCCATTGTGACCAATTGGGTAATGAATCATGGGTTAGAAGATCTGTCTCCCTGTCTCTCTCTTTGCCTGTGGCTCTGCCTCTCCAATAAATAAATAAATCTTAAAAAAGAAAGCACTTTGATTTCCTCTCTAAGCAAATTATGTAATCCATGTGAGTTTTGTGTGTGTGTGTTTTTTTTTTTTTTTTAAGATTTATTTGAAAGAGTTACAGAGAGGGAGAGAGAGAGAGAAAGGTCTTCCATCCACTGGCTTATTCCCCAAATGGCTGCAATGGCCAGGGCTAGGCCAGGCTGAAGCCAGGAGCCAGGAATCTCATCCAGGTCTCCCACATGGGTGTAAGGACCCAAGCACTTGAGCCAATCTTTGCTGCTTTTTGCAGTCCGTTAGCAGGGAGCTGGATTAGAAGTGGAGCAGCTGATACTTGAACAGCTGCTCATAAGAGATGCAGGTGTTAACAGGCAGCAGCTTTATCTGCTATACCACATGCTGGCCCCTTCATGTGAGAGTTTATCTCCTGATTTGGCATGAACAATATTGAAAATTGTGGGGTTAATACTTTAGTAGTAAAACTTTGTCTACTATCTACCATCCAGAAAAGGTAACTCTAGTGCTTCATGCCTCACAACATTGTTGGGAGAATAGAGTAACATCTTTAATAAAGTTAAAAGTCAAAAGTAAAACTCAGGTAGAGGCCACCCAGGCCGCAGTGTTGGTCGTGTGCTTGCTGTGAGTATCAGACATTGCCCTGGGAACAGCAGTGAACATGAGCAAGATGGGGCCCCTGCCCTGGAAGTGAACAGGGAACGACTGTATCACTGTCGGCCTCAGTATGCCATTTCAACTTCATGGCATCCCAGAGGAAAAGAAAGCTAAGCACTATTTCGATAAGATAGGTGACAGTGTTATAGGACTGAAAAGACCCAGGGCATGGACAATGCTAACCAACTATACCTAATGGAAGAAACGAATTCTGAATTCCAGGCTGTGAATCACTGAGAAGGTGGAGCTTTATTAGGCTTTTCAAGGATGTGCATATCTTTATTGAAAAAGGAGAGGGAGAGAGGAAGAAGGGAGGGAAAGCAGGGGGAAAGAGAGGAAGAGAGAAAGAGAATGAATTTCCAGGAGCTGATAAAGGATGGAGGAAAGACTTCAGAGGTATGAAATTCTGCATTGTACCTAGAGGATATTGAATAAAAAATTTAGATGTGATGTAAATAACCTTGAGGTGCCTCTTGGGACTGGTCAGCTGCTGAGGTCCTTAGAGAACTGAGCCTTTGGACGGATTTCAGAGAGCAGGTTTTGGATATTACTTCCCAGGGAAGTAGTGAATTTAGAAGACTAGAAAGTTTGGGTCTTGATGGCCTGATATAATCTTGTACTCCTGTAAGTGGTAGAACTGTTTAGGGTAATTAATTTGTGTGACTGATAGGTTAGAATAGTAGCAGAGGGTTATGAGTCTATGAGTATATAGCATCTGTATCCTTGACATCTTGGCACAGATCTGGTTAAGTCATGGATGGCAAGTAGACTGAAGATAAGTGGAGCATTTCTATTTTTAAATCATAACCACAAGGAAAGCCTCTAACAGAAATGAAGCCAAATGGGTTGCAAAACACCTCCTGATGATTTTCTACTTAGCCCATAAAAGTAAAGGGTGTGACGAAAGGCAGTGTATCATGAATTTTTATGTAGGTTTTAGGTAGGAAGATGTGGTCAGAGCAGAGGTGTTGTCAACCATGTGAAATTTTTGAGCCGCTGAGCAAAAGAACAACAGTGTGAGCAGGGTGACTCAGGTTGTGGTCCCTTTGACAATAAATGCAGTAGATTATAAAAAAGATGCTGCTTATTTAGGTATGTTGGATTTGGATAATGGCATATAGATGGGGATATCTAGGATAAATTCTAGAACCAGGCAGTGTAAGCATTGGGAGAGAACAGGCAACCAGTAGTCACTTTGTCCATACTTGAGCACCTGTAGTAGCAAAATACTCAAAACAGCTGAGCATATTTTTGGCTGTCTTGGAGTACTAAGTTCCTTATTCTTTGTGGCTGAACTGAAATCTACAATAAAATTCAAAGAAGAGGCCCAGACAAATTTTACATATTTTGTCATTTTCCAGTCTTCACCGAAACGTGGTGAGGGAGCTATTAACTCCCTTTTATAATGAAAAAATAAACTCAGTGAAGTTTAAGTTTACAAAGTGACTAAGGGACAGGGCTGAGATCCAGACCAAGGCCTGTATGAGCCACATCTATGACTTTGCATCACATGAACTAGTTTGAGAGACTTAAAAATATCCATGTGGACTTCTTAACAAGGTGGAGAAATGCAGTGTGCTTGGGTGTGTATGTGTATATGTAGAGAAGTAAAATAAAGCCACATTTTCACACTAAATTTCTGCTAAATTATTTTGTTTAAAAATATTACAACCAATAAATAGCTGTAAATGATATTAATATAAATGGGATGGTGATGGTTTATAGAATGTTCTTTGAATTAACCGAGTTTTAAAAACATTTGAGAGGAGCATGTGTGAAGCAACAACACCCTTCTTGAACTTTACCTCATTATTGCGTCTTGGAATATGTAGCTTTTGGTGTTTGGGTAGTCCATGGGTTAGACCTTCTTCTGAAGGC
Organism: Oryctolagus cuniculus; assembly: GCF_964237555.1. Classification (NCBI taxonomy): domain Eukaryota; kingdom Metazoa; phylum Chordata; class Mammalia; order Lagomorpha; family Leporidae; genus Oryctolagus; species Oryctolagus cuniculus. The sequence goes on along the minus strand of NC_091444.1, from coordinate 59,790,949 downwards.
AGAAACAAATGCCTCCCTCTATCACTGGTCTGTAGGATACATTTCTAGCAGCTATTTCTGCACCTTTTGACCTGATGTCCCTGAATACAGTTAATGGGCTTCATATAGAAACCTGTGTTCCGAATGGGACACATTGGTTATTTCTCAAGAATCTGGAATTGAGACTAGGAGTCAGTTTCTTTAAAGATATAGAGTGACCACCCTGGGGACTGGGGAGAAACAAAAAATCCAGTTGATCCAAAAGGGAATGGGGGTATATGCAGAGAGCAGCAAAGAGACAGAGACATCTGTATCATTTGAGAGCTTTGCTGATTCTGCTTCCTGCGCCCTCACAGCACCCTCTTCTGTGGTGCCATGGAATCTTTGTTTACTCATCATTGACCTGCCATTCTTACACTAGCACAAATGGGTTTCAGTTAATTTTCTTCTAAATGACCTTTATAACAAACACATAATCTGCCCACCCTACAGGATGGCGATGGTTGGAGTATCTGGCAGGGGTCCCCAAGAACTCCAGATGAAACACAAGGTCTGATGGGATGTGGTGGCATTCCTCCCCAGGCCACATGGCTGAGTTTCTCGTGTACCCAGAACATAGCTGTCCTCTTGATGCATGCCATGTCTGGCTTACTGTCAAAGCCTTGGAATGGCAGCACAGCAGCAGGACTGTTCCGCAACAATGTCACATCCACTTTGACACTGCTGACTGCCAAAGATGGGGAGGTTCTGATGTAATGCCCTGGTATTTTTGTTGTGGCAACTTACCAAATTGAAGGAAGGGAAAGGACACACCAAGAGCAGGGTAACCAGGGAACAAATAACGGAGGCTTCCCTAAGGTGAATGTGGTTCTGTCTTGGAATTGGCAGCAAACAAATCCCAGGAGTTTTCCTGTTTCCTCTGCAGATCACCACATATGTTTTACTACTCTCCTGGGCACTGAAAAAGTCTATTTCTGGACATCGAACTTTTTACTTTTGCAAATTGGGAAATTATCAGCATATGAAATCGAAAGCAAAAGTATTTCTCTTTGTAGAATGATTTCAACTTTATTCTCTGCTTTCTATAAATTAATCCTGGCCCCATCCTTACCCACCTTTCCCAGGTAAAAGGTAGATGACTCACACATCATGTAGGGTATAGGTCGTGTAGCCAGATGATAAAATATATTGAGATTAGAAAGAACTAAGATGCCTCTTGGGTCATTCACTGTAAAAAATTGATGATTATCCTGTCAGAAATGCACATTTAAAACTTTATACACAATAAATTGCTTGTCTTTTAGGGTGAAGAATTACATAAAATACAAACATGTCAATATTTACAGAGATAAATTTTAATGATGGACACAACCCTAAATATCTATTTAGTCAAAATATGAGATTTCTTGACTTGTTATTAGCTTAGCCTTTGTGGAAAGTGATTAATGGTTATTTCTCTTTATTTAAAAAAATGACATTGGGTCCAATTTGAGCCACAATAATGTAAAAGCTTTATTTGGGGTTGATTTAGACATCTTTACATGCTGCCTCTTTTCTGCATGGCAGCACATTACTTCACTTTAGAAAGAGTGGTGAATTGATAATGACAAGCAGGACAAAAAGCACCCCCAGACAGCCCCTGGCTAGCATTTTTATTATGGGGTATAAACAACTGTACACGCTGGCAGTACTTAGGCATAGTAGTATATTAACTAAAGCTTATTAAAGGAACAAAATCAAGCTTTTATGGTCCATGACAAAGGATAGTGATGTGATCCATATCCATGTTTTGATCTATGTTACAAGTATTCAAAGCCTTGCTCAATATTTCAAGTTCCCAAAACCATCATACATCACTAGTTACAGATTACCCACGCTGCTGCCTTTGCTACTGCATTCCATTGGGAGGGTGTGCCCTTGCCTAGCCTGCATAGGCAGAGACAGGACTGCAGCCATGTCCCATTGCAAGGGAGTGTGTTCCCCCAAGAACATTTGGGCAGTTTCCTCTGCATCCCCCGATTTCTTTGTTTTAATCAGAGATGGTAGGTTTTGCGATACTAGTGTAGAGATGTAAGAGACAATGCATGGTCCGAATAGACATAGAAGCAATATCACCAGAAGTGGCACTGCAAAGGGTAACAATCAATGTAACCAGGATCCCAATTGCCACCATTCAGTTTGAACATGCAAATGTGACATTTCCTCTTTGATTTTGTCATTTTATTTGTGTATAAAATTAAATTATCTGAAATACCAAAACAACATAATTCAGGAAATTGTTGACATCATATATGATGTTTAAGTAACAAATAATCGATAGCAGCATGATTTTTATAAGACTCCCTCTTAAACTTGATTAAGCTTAAAATTAATATATGACAAAGTGTGGCAGTTGCATTAGCAGTTTTAGATAATATACGTGCCAATTATCCTAAGTTGTGGGCACCCACCACCGTACCATGAATAGGTAAAAATAAAGGCAGCCACAATGGCTGCCGTGGTTACACTCAGAAGATTAAGGTCATTGTTACAATCAGGGTGCATAGACGGGAGATAAGAGCATTAACATGAATTTTAGCTGTTGGAATTGGGAAGCAATGCTGAGATGACTCTTCCGAGAACAGAGTCCAGAGTAGGAAGGAGGTAAAGCTGGATAAAATTAATTATTGCATAAAGAAGCCCATCCCATAAGAAGGATAATGGATGAGTTGAATTTTACCAGAGTATTATTTCTTTATAAATGGAAGAATACAGGGAGCAAAGGAATGGGATGACTGACTGATTTGTTTGTATATTACATGAAAGAATGTTTAGTTTATTTTTCAAGAGTGAGACCATAGCTCCAATGCCTATCAAATTATGAGTAAGAACATTAGAAGATTTCTTCTTCCTTTTGCAAAAGGAGGACTCATTAGGACTGGAGTTGGCTAAATAGATCCAAAAATTATCTTTGATACCATCAGAATAATCAGAAGTTCCATGATAAAGGAAACAGTAATATTTACAGTACACGAGTGAGGGGGCCTTCAGTAGAGGCATCTAGTAATTTACAGGAATGGGTTCCCGAATCAGTTGGAACAGTCTTTTTTTCCCTCTGGACAAGTCAATAGGTCGTTCCATTTCTCCAATCGTGGGTGGCCCTAGAACTTTAAACCAGTCGGCACCTAATCCTTTACCATTAAAGAGCCAACCAGATGCCTAGGATGATGAGTGGGAACAATTCCATGCACAATGCAAGAACACAGGAGCTCCTACTGGTCTTTCAATATGTAGGGTAGCAATATACAAACAGTTAGTATAAGATAACATAGCAAAGCAGCAAAGGCCACAGAACAAGGCAACAATATAAAGACACACAGTAGTTTAAGCATAGAGTTATAAGTTTAGCCATTATGGCCATAAGTAAAGTCTCAGAAGGTTTCGACCACGTTTTAGGTGCTAGTTTTGTTGAGCAGCAGCAGCCAGAGATTTGATATCTCCCTAGGTGAATGGATGATGACCAGCAATCAGGTAGAGATATAATAATTGGTTGATCAGGTGTTGTTGGAAGGTGAAAGAATGTCAACCACTATTCTTCAATTGCCAAAGTCGCTGTGTCCAACTCATGATGACAGGCAGGTAAACCACAATGAGCCAGAATCAAAGAGGACCTGTATGGGCTAAAACGGAAGCATGCCCTCTCGCCCATGTAATTAATGGTGCAGGACCTCTCCAGTTAGAATTAGGGGGCTCCTAGTGATAAACTAATTGTTGTGGTTCTTTATGAGCTGGATGAAAATGCCTTTGTGTTGGGGTTTCACAATCTAAGGAGGTAGAATTAAATTTTGAAAAAGAAATTAGATAATTAACAGTAAATGAAAGAATTGCCATTGTCTGATTTCCCTAGGAGTGATCCCCCCCCCCTTTTGTTTTTGAAGGGCTTTAAGAGTATGATGGGTCTGTTTAGCAATGGCTTGACCTGTAGGATTATGGGGAATGTCATGATTGAGTTTAATATCCCATAAATGACAAAGATGATAAAGTAGAAGAGGTATAAGTGGGCCCATTATCAGTTTTTTTTATAAAGATTTATTTATTTATTTGAAAGGCAGGGTTAAAGAGGGAGAGGGGGAGAGAGAGAGAGGGAAGGAGGGGCAAGGGGGGAAGTTTTCCATCTGCTATTTCACTCCCCAAATGGCTGCAACAGGCGGAGATGTGCAACCAAAGCTAGGAGCCAAGTGCCTCCTCCAGGTCTCCCATGTGGGTATAGGGGCCCAAGGACTTGGGCCATCTTCTGCTTTCCCAAGCTGTAGCAGAGGGCTGGATTGGAAGTGGAGCAACTGGGACTTGAACCAGTGCCCATATGGGATGCCGGTACCATTGCTTTACATGCAATGCCACAGCCCCAGCCCCCATTATCAGTTTTTAATTGAGTAGGTTTGTCCATGACAGGCATAGCCATTTTTTTATTTTCAACTTTTACTTAATAAATATAAATTTCCAAAGTACAACTTTTCGATTATAATGACTCTTCCCCCCATAACCTCCCTCCCATCTGCAACCATCCCATCTCCCACTCCCTCTCCCATCCCATTCTTCATTGTGCTTCATTTGCAATTATCTTTATATGCAGAGAATCAACTTAGTATATACTAAGTAAAGATTTCAACAGACTGCATACATAAAAACAAAGTATAGAGTACTGTTTGAGTAGTAGTTTTACCATTAATTCTCATAGTACAACACATTAAGGACAGAGATCCTACATGGGGAGCAGGTGCACAGTGACTCCCATTGTTGATTTAACCATTGACACTCTTATTGATGATGTCAGTAATCACCCGAGGCTCTTGTCATGAGCTGCCAAGGCTATGGGAACCTCTTGAGTTCACCAATTCTGCTCTTATTTAGACAAGGCCATAGTCAAAGTGGAAGTTCTCTCCTCCCTTCAGAGAAAGGTACCTCCTTCTTTGATGGCCTGTTCTTTCTGCTGGGATCTCACAGAGATCTTTCATTTAGGTCACTTATTTTATTTTTGCCACCATGTCTTGGCTTTCCATGCCTGCGAAACTCTCATGGGCTTTTTAGCCAGATCTGAATGCCTGAAGGGCTGATTCTGAGGCCAGAGTGCTGTTTAGGGCTTTTGCCATTCTATGAGTCTGCTATGTATCCTGCTCCTCAAGTAGGATCATTCTCTCCTTTTTAATTCTATCAATTATTTGCAGACATTGGTCCCATCCAAGGCATAGCCATTAATAGGTGTTTAATGACATAATGAGTGGATTCTCCTTTAAGTGGGGTTCTCCAAATATAACCTGAGTAGGTATTAATAACAACATGTAAACAAGAGAAGGGTTTTAATAAAGGACAGTGAGTTATATCCATTTGCCAAAGCTCATGGGATGGCCTTTGAGGGTTGACAGCAGTACAAGGAAAATAACAAGGGGTTTGAACACATTGGGAACAGTTAGAGATAATAGCACGAGCATTAGAAAGCAGCATTTTAAACTGTTTATGGAGAGATTTAACTGACAGAAAAATTCATGACTCTGAATAGGATCAGAAAAGAGTACTGACATGTCAGCCTCATCTGCATGTCTATTCCCTTCTGAAAGAAAACCAGATGAAGAGGTGTGGCTGTGAATATGAGCAACATATAAAGGAAATTGATGTGATAATAAGGTTTGTGAAGTTAAGAAAAGGCTAAGTAGATGAGTCAATAGAAGGACTAATTTGGGCATTTGGCAAATGAAATAATAAATGAGTAACATTGAGAATTGGCAATAAGGTTAAAAGGACAGTTGGTCCTTAAATAATTGCAAAGCCAAAGTAACTGCCACTAACTCACTATGTTGAACTGTTTTTTGAGGTAAAGTATATTTCACTATGGAGGGTGAATCCTGTTGATAGCTAATAACTCCTCTTGAAGGGGATCTATCTGTAAAAATAGTAAGAGCTTAAATAATGGGAACCTTAGGAATTATGGAACGGAAGGAAAACGGCAAAGTAGTAAAAAGAGTCAATCAAGGATTTTTAAGGAGATTAAAGGAGAGTTCTCCTACATAATCAATAAAAGCAACTTGATAAGTTGAACTTGTAATACATTTTTATGTTTCTGTTTAGAAAAAGGTAGATAAATATTAAGTCAAGTGTAATTAAAGTAAGAGATCAGTGACGTCCTTTGGTGAATAAATCAGTCATAGTTTATGAGTAAGGATCAATATTGCAAGAAGGGATATGAGGCAAATGAAGCCATTCGACTATATAAATATTTTTAGAAACCTTTGCAAGCAATATTCTGGTAGGTAGGATTAATAGGAGTGTGAAATATAGCTAATTGAAAAGGCACATTTTTAGAAATGTAATCCGCAAAACTTTATTGTAGGATTAGATTAATATCTTTTAAATATTGTTGAATTTGAAGAGAACTTTCAGTGGTGTTGGCTGGATTTTTTTTTTCCCTTTTAATGCTTCAAAAAGCATTTGTAACAGTTGTGTAGTTAATCTAAATACTGTTGTAAATGTACCAAGGTTAAAGGCTGAGGCAAACAGAATTGGGAAAGGGAAGGAATAGATGTGGTAGTAAGTAACTTATAACCTTAATAAGAGTACAGAGATTGTGTTTGAATTTTTTTCTGGTGCAATGTGTAAACTGTATTGTAACAAATCAGTGCTAAGCTGTTATAAATGTGAAAAATTAATAGCATGGCCTGCTATTAAAATATAGTCCATATAAGGAATTACCATAAGATCTAGAAATTTAGATCTGAAATGAGTTAAAGCTTGATGAACATAATATTGACATAATATAGGGCTATGTAGCATTCTTTGAGGAAGTACTTTCCACTGATAATACATTATGGGCTTAGCATGGTTTAAAACAGGCACTGCAAATGTAAATTTTTCCTGGTCTGTTTTAGCCAAAGGGATAGTCAAAAACAATCCTTTAAATCAATAACAAAGAAAGAGTATTTTAAAGGAATTAAATTTGGGTTAGGAAATACATACTGAAAGGGTCCCATGGGCTGATTGCATTTGTTAACTTCTGGCAAGTCATGGAGTAGTCTCCACTTGCCAGATTTCTTTTTTATGCTAAAAATAGGTGTATTCCAGGGGCTGGTAGAATGTTAAATATGACTTAATTGTAACTGTTGTTTATCTAGGGCCTCCACCATGACTACTTTTGCTTTTGTTCAATCCATACTGGTGCGCCAGGTAGCCAAGCTAAAGGCAGTGCTGTGTGGGGATGGTTGATTTGGTGGAGGTCTCTATTATAAATTCGTATGAATAGCAGCCTGAATTTGTTGTAATAAACTCGACCCCAAATAGGAAAGAGAATGGGAAGAAGATAAGCTTGAATATGAGCAACAAAGCATTGGCCTCCAGGATCATAACAACCAAAACATTTTTTTTATCAGGAACTATAGCAGTGACAGCCAACAGATTGGTTTTATAAGTTTTAGTGCCTACTGTTTGAAATAACTTAATAACTTTTGTAAACATTGTTTTAGGTTAATTAGCAACAGGATTAGCATTTTAAAAAGCCAACTGTTTTAATAATACTTGTATAGCCTCCTGATTTTCCACCTGATGCCCTATGGTCTTTTGTCATTTGTCAATAAAAAACATGTAGTTTTCAGTGGATCCCTGCTTAATGGCTGAAAAGGCGATGGAGGGGTCATGGGCATCAGGTATATTTTCCCACACTTTTAAAGCCATATTAGAAACTGGAGTGTAAGCCTCTCACCAAGGGTAATTAACTTGTTGATTTGGATTAGCAAATGCCCTTTCCCTAGTAATTGATCAGTTCCAGTAGGCACATTGTGGGTCAAATTATCCATGGCCTAGGCATGAACAAGATCCTCATACTCCTGGGCTCAAACTCAATATTGGGCTGCCATCACAATTACTTTTATGAAAGTTTGTCAATTCCATGGCACCATCTCATAACCTCCTTCAAAGCTTTCTAACAGTCCTACAGTATAAGAACTTTGTATGCCATATTTTGTTAAAATCTTTTTTTTATTTCCTTAAATACATTATAAAGTACAGATTCATGTCAGGCTGGGGCATTCTGTGGTCTTTTTTTAAAAAAAAATATTTATTTCTTAGAAAGGCAGAGTTATAAACAGGCAGAGGCAGAGAGAGAAGTCTTCTATCCACTAGTTCACTCCCCAAATGGCTGCAACGGCTGGAGCTGGGCCATTCGACCTGAAGCCAGGAGCAGGATCTTCTTCCGGGTTGCTCACCTGGGTGCAAAGGCTAAGGACTTGGGCCATCCTATACTGCTTTCCCTGGCCATAGAAGATAGCTGATTGGAAGTGGAGCACCTGGGACTCGAACTCGTGCCCATATGGGATGCTGGCACTACAGGCAGCAGATTTACCTGCTCTGCCACAGTGCTGGCCCCTCTGTGGTCTTATAATAGGGCAAACAGCTTTGATGAGGGGTCCCCTTGCTCTCGGGCTTTTATTTAACCTTCCCGGTAAGGCTGATTGTATTTCTATTGTTAGAGCAACCATAGAAGAATCAGATGGTTCTGTATCATGTGGCAAAGTTGGAATGGTTGAGTGGCTCTCCTGGCCAGAGAGAGCCTCCAACAGGCTCACAACCTTGCTGATTCCATCCCAACAGCAATACCATGCCTGAAGCACAGAAATGGAGCTCGTGGCTCCTGGTGTAGTTTTTCTCCCATTTTTTTCCCAGTCTGCCACGTTTAGTTGCCCCCATCAGGTTACTAAGGGCAACAGCCATCAGTTTCTTGTAGTAATTGCTTGATGATCTTTTCGGGGATGGAGTGTTCTTCCTGTTTAAGTAAATAATACAATTCTGTCCTATGCCTCTGTTGCACTGTGGACAGAGAATTTACCTTGTTAAATGACTCACTGGGATCTCAAAGAGATGAACAATACATCTGTAACCCTTGCCAGGCGAGGTGAGCCGACCCTTGCATGCTGTGCTGAGGGTCCCTGTTCAGGCGCCACTTGCGGTGAATTGATAATGACAAGACAGGAAATGAGTCTTCCACAGAAGAGCACTGCCAGATAGCCCCTGGCTAGCACTTTTTATTATGGGGTACAAACAACTATATATGCAGGCAAGTACATAAGCATAGTAGTACATGTACTAAAGCTTTTTAAAGGAACAAAGAAAACCAAGCTCTTATGTTCCATGACAAAGGATGGTGATGTGATCCATATCATACAGTATGCTTTGATCTATGTCACAAATATTTAAAGCCTTGCTTAATATTTCAAGTTCCCAAAACTACCGCACATCACTAGTTGCAGATTGCACTTGCTGTGGCCTTCTGCCACCACATTGCATTGGGAGGGTGTGCCCTTGCCCAGCCTGCATAGGCAGAGACAGGACTGCAGCTGTGTCCTATTCTGGGGGAGTGTGCTTCCCCAAGAACATTTAGGCAGTTTCCTCCACAAGAAAGATACTGCAAATTTCCCTTGTGTCAGTAGCATTCAAAACAAATACTCTGTTTTCTCTCTCAGGATTTTCTTTTTTGGTTGGTTGAGAGAAAAGGCAGGGGAAGGGACAGCTGCCTCACAGACCACAGGCATGTAACAGACAGTGGCCTTTCGCTGTCTAAATGCTCATTTCAAACAACTAGTGTATGTCAAGATCACAAGGGGGACTGGAAGATTTGCTTTAAAATTTATTGTCTTTGATTTTAGCTTTTATTTATTCATTTCTTTAAAGAGAACTGATTCTGTGTATTTTATATATACAGGTTTATGAACATAATTGGTCTTCCCAACCACCCTCCTCTCTCTTGCTCCCACACTCCCTCTTCTCCCCTTATTATTTTTCTTTTTATTTTTGCAATGACGTACTTTAATTTACTTTATAATCACAAGCTTAATCCCCACTAAATAAATTATTGAAGTAGAAAGACCAGTGTTCCTCTGGAGTACAGACAAGGATTATAAAGAATAATTGAGTATCAAGATGTCAATTTCACTCATATACATTACTTTTTTTGTACACTGCATATTAGTTACCACAAATCAGAGAAAACGTATTTGTCTTTTTGAAACTGGCTTGTTTCACTGTGCATATGGATTCTCCAACTGCATCTATATCTTTAAAAATGACAGGATTTCATTCTTCTTATAGAATACTTAGTAGTATTCTAGGGTGTATGTATACCGCATTTTCTTTATCCAGTCATCAGTCGATGGACATCTATGTTCATGTCTTAGCTATTGTGAATTGAGCTGCTATAAACAAAGGCATACAGATAACTCTTTCATAAACTGATTTCATTTCCTTTGGGTAAATTCCTGTCCCCTGGAAATGTGGTCCCTTCCCTGCTCTTCTGGTATCTTCCCATGGTGACAAGCAGCTCATCTTTTCCCTATCAACCATCTTGGGTACCCCCAATTTTGTTTTATTAGAGACAGAAGTCTCATTGGGTACCTGATTTATCATGAAATTGGTATTTTCTTGGATTGTCTAATATTAAAAGTAGGTTTCAATCTAAGTCTTAATTGAGATTATTAAAGTTATACAAGTACTACAGTTTGAATATCCTTGATTCTTCGTGTTGGAATATGTAAAGGGGCTCATTCTTATGCAGACTGGATTAGGAGTATGATAAAAACAGTTGCCAGTTTTGCAAGAAGCTAATGGGATACGTCTATCTGAAAAAGAAAACTTAAAGTTAAAAAGTAGTTAAATTATACCCTTAGAATTGTATTGAATATATTAATTTTGGCTCTTAGTTCCTGTTTATTCATTTTGGGCTGTTTTGGTAAAATATATGCAATATATTAGTTTCTGCCAAATAGTATAAAGCAGATTTATTTAAATTGTTCCAAAGACCAGTGAGATGTTCCAAAAGAAGGGTCTACAGCTTAAGCTGTTTGGGAAAATGCCATGCCTTGTGTTTTCTTTTGAGATTTACCAAATTCTCAGAGGAATTTTAGTAAAAAAATATGTTTTAGCAGGGATTTAACAGGCAAAAATAGTTTCCTAAAAATTGTTGTTAATGTCTCACACAACTTTTGGAAATGCAGAAATCTGATCTAACTGTCACACCGAGGTCTCTTGTAGAGGTTCAGCAGCTGTGCAGTGAAGCTTTCTTGGTGAGAAGCCCATTCCAACGCTGGCATTCTCATGTCTCAGTAGCTGGATTCCTGCTTGAACTTCTATCCTGTTTGTCATAGCTGTTGTTCTCCAGTTTTTTAAACTCTAGAAACTTGGTCACTATTTTCAGGGCTGTAACAAAAGTCCTGAGGGACACCCCAGTCCTTTTATGAACATAATTCTTTGTTCTGAACTGTGTCACCTGGGACCTGGTCTTTAAGGCATGCTAACAGGTTGCCTGTCCACTTATGTGTCAGCATTTTGCTTGCCAGTTTGATGCTCATAATGAAATCCAGGTAGTACGTGTTATTCACTTAAGAAATGTTTACTGAGCACCTACTCTGTGTCACATGTTTTAGTAGACTCTGCATCCAGCAGAGAACATTTCAAGAATCTTCTCTGCTGTAATAGGGCTGGTGGTGGGGGAACCAGGCCACAAATACATGAGTAAATAAACAACGATGTGTGCTGTAAATAGCTAGTGTGTTGAAAAAAATCGAACACATAGTTATTTTGGATGGTGTGTGTTTATAAACTCTTCCACTGCTTGAGAATGTGGGCATCAATCTAACTATGCAGAACTGTTTCTTTGGTACTGTGATAAATATAAACACATCAAGTATGTTATTAAATTACTTACAATAAAAATGATGCTGGATTAGTGAGTTGCTTGTGAACTACGTCTGCTGCAAATAAACTAGGTTTCTAAGGGAGGTAGCATTTTCTGAGCTTCTCTGAACCTATGGTTCCTGTAACTAGCATGTTGGTAGTGGGACTCTGTAGAATATGCCTTTGAGCTTACTGTAAGAATTATGAACTCCAATGGGACAGGAGGCTTGTAAGCCAGGAAAGTTCTTGCATGGGCTAACATGGAACCCTTTTTGACCTGGTGTTCATGATAGCCCAAGAGTGGCTGTAAGGATACTCATGGCCGAAGAGGAACACCAGAGGCTATGGTTTTGGCAGGCTTGCTTCATTGTCATATATCCATTTGAGTGGACTGGTGCCACATATGGCCCCTGGCTGTTTTCTGAGACTGTATATTGAGTTCAAAATGACCAGATCCTGGTGAGCCTAACAGAAGGGATGGATATGTTGAAGCCAAGAGAAGTGAGGGCGTGAGCCCTAGGAAGTTTGCCTCAGAAAGTAGGGAAGGCAAGGACAGAGGCTCTGAAACAAGAAAGCTAGTGTGTGCCAAGAGTCTACAGAACTCTGACATTCAGGATTTCATTCATATGGCTAAACTTTTGGAGGGTAGATATGGTTATGGCACTGCCTTCTGAAGGTACTTTTCACTCTATCTTTTTTTAAATCTATATTTTCCATGGACTTAAATTTTTAAATTCATATAAAGAGAACAGATTTCATATATCCCATAGGACAATTCCAAGAAGACAACCACACTTATCTCACTACACCCATTCCCCAGTCTCCCTCCCTCCCTTCCCTCTCTTCATGAGTTTTTACAAAGATATAAATTTAATCCACTCTATATTCACATACTTATTTGCCACTAACCATAATATTTAACAAATACAAAGTATGAAGACTGCAGTTCCATAGGAATATAAACAAGAGCTAAAAATGACAATATCACAAAATGTCCTTTCCATTCCTATTTTTGTGTTCTATATTAACTGTAACATATCAGAGAAAATATGATGTGTCTTTTTGAGATTGGCTTATTTCACTTTGCATAATTTTTTTCAGTTATTGCAAATGGCAGGGTTTCATTCTTTTTTGTGGATAAATAGTATTCCACAGTGTATATATACACCCTGTTTGCTTTATCCGGTCAACAGTTGATGGGTATCTGGGTTGATTCCATATCTTAGCTATTTGAATTGAGCTGTAAAAACATTCAGATATAAATAACTCATATACTGATTTCATGACCTTTGTGTAAATTCCCAGGAGTGGGGTGGCAGAGTATAATAGAATAACTATTATTAGATCTATGAGGAATGTCTTCCATAATGATTATACTAGTATAGATTTCTACCAACAGTGTATTAGGGTACCATTTCTCCCACATCCTCACCACATTTACTGTTTTTTGAACTTTGGATGACAGCCATTTTAACTGGGGTTAGATAGAAACTGATTGGTTTTTGTTTGCATTTCCTTGATGGCTAATGATCCTGAACATTTTTTCAAGGTGTATTAGCCATTTGTATTTCATCATTTGAAAAATGTCTGTTCATGTGTTCTGCCCATTTCTTAACTAGATTTTTTGTTGCTGTTGAGTGTTTTGGGCTTGTTATAAATCCTAGATATTAATCCTTTATCAATTGTGTAATTTGCAAATATTTTTTTCCATTCTTTTGGCTGCATGTGAAGATAGACACCTTGGTTGATTTCAGATGTTGGCTATTGTGAACACTGCTGCTGCAAACATGGTGGTGCAGGTATCTCTTTGATACGTGTGTGTGTTCATGTCTTTTGGGTATATACACAGTAGTGTGATTGCTAGATCATATATAGCAAGTCTATTTCTAGTTTTTAAAGAAATCTCCACACTGTTTTCCACAGTGGCTGCACTAAAGTACATTCCCACCAACAGTATTAAATATTTGTCTTTCTCCACATCTTCACCAGCATTTGTTATTCTCTGTGCTTTGGAATTTACCTGTTCTTACAGGGGTAAATTGATACCTCATTGTGGTTTTGATTTGTATTTCTCTAATGGCTAGAGATGTTGAGCATTTTTCATGTATTTGTGGGCCATTTGTATTTTTCTTTTGAGAACTGCCTTTTGAAATCCTTTGCCCATTTCCCAACTGGATTTGTTGTTTTTTTGGTTGTTGTTGTTGTTGAGTTTTTTAAGTTGATGATACATTCAGGATATTAATCCTTTTTTGGATAGGTGGTTTGCAAATAATTTTTCCCATTCTGTTTGATGTCTGCTCACTCTAATGATTATTTCCTTTGCTTGCAAAAGCTTCTGAGTTTTAGATAGTCCCATCTATTTAGTTTTGTTTTTGTTGCCTGTGCTTTGGGCTCTTTTCCAAGAATTTGTCCTTTACACCAATGTCTTGGAGTGTTTTCCCTCCATTTTCTTCCAGCAACTGTATAGGCTCTGCTTTTAAATTTAGGTCTTTGATCCATCTTGAATTGATTTCTATATATAGTGAGCAGTATGGATCTAATCTCATTCTTCTAAATTTATACATCCAGTTTTGCCTGGACTATTTGTTGCAGAGATTATCTTTACTGCACTATATGGTCTGAACACTTTGTTAAAAAATCAGTAGACGATATTTATGTGGATTACTTTCTGGGTTCTCGATTATGTTTGATTGATCTGTGTATTGGTTTTTATGGCACTACCAAGCTATTTTAATTAATATAGCTTTTTTTTTTTTTTTGACAGGCAGAGGATAGTGAGAGAGAGAGAGAGAGAGAGAGAGAAAGGTCTTCCTTTTTGCTGTTGGTTCACCCTCCAATGGCCGCCGCGGCTGGCACACTGTGGCCAGTGCATTGCGCTGATCCAAAGCTGGGAGCCAGGTGCTTCTCTTGGTCTCCCATGTGGGTGCAGGGCCCAAGGACTTGGGCCATCTTCCACTGCACTCCCGGGCCATAGCAGAGAACTGGCCTGGAAGAGGGGCAACTGGGACAGAATCCGGTGCCCTGACCGGGACTAGAACCTGGTGTGCCAGTGCTGCAGGCGGAGGATTAGCCTATTGAGCCGTGGCGCCGGCAATATAGCTTTATAATATGCATTTAAATCAGGTATTGTGATGCTCCAGCTTTTTTTTTTTTTTTTTTTTTTTTTTTTTTTTTTTTTTTTTTTTTTTGCTTAGGATTGCTTTGGCTATTTGGGTCTTTTGTGATTACATGTGAATTTTAGGACTTCTTCCCCTAATTCTGAAAGAATGCCATTGGTATTTTGATAGGGATTTCATTGAATCTGTAGGTTGCTTTAGGTAGTATAAACATTTTAATGACATTGGTTCTTCCAGTCCATGAACAAGGAATACCTTTCCATTTTTTTGGTGTGTCCTTGATGATTGTTCTCATCAATGTTTGATAATTTTCATTGTAGAGATCTTCTTTAAATTTATTCCTAAATATTTTATTTTTTAGTGGCTATTGTAAATGGGATTTCTTTCCTGCTTTCTCTTTCTGTGAGTTCATGGCTATCATACGGTTTATCAATTCTCACAACTTTTTGACAGAATGCTTAGGTTTTTCCATGTATAACACTGTGTCACCTGCAACCATGCATATTTTGACTTCCTCTTTTACAATTTTAAAGCCTTTTATTTCCTTCTCTTCCTTAATTGCTCTTGTTAAAAACTACCAATACTCTATTGAATAAGAGTGGTGAAAGTAGAAACCCTTGTCTTCTTCCAGATCTGGAGAAATGCTTTCAGCTTTTTTCCATTCACTGTGATATTGGCTGTTGGTTTATCATATATAGCCTTTATAATTTTCAGAAATGTTCCTTATATACCTAATTTGTGGCAGGTTTTTATCATGAAGAGGTATTGAATCTTATTGAATTCTTCTCTCCATCTATTGAGATGACCATATGGTGTTTGTTCTTCATTGTAGTGATGTAATTTATTACATTTATAGGTTTGTGAATGTTGAACCACCCTTGGATTTCTGGAATAAATACCACTAGTCATGATGTATTATCTTTTTTATGTGGTTTTGGATTTAATTTGCTTGTATTTTGTTGAGAATTTTTGAATCTCTATTTATTAAGAATATAGGTCTGTAGTTTTCTTCTTGTGTCACGTTTGCATTATGGTACAAAATTAATGGTGCACTAATAAAAAGAGTTTGGCAGAGTTATATCCTATTCAATATTTTGGAGTAGTTTGAAGAGTACTGGAGTTACTTCCTCTTTGAATGCTTTGTGGAATTCAGTAGTAAAGCCATTAGGTCCTGGAATTTTCCTTGATGGAAGACTTTTAATTACTGCTTCAGTCTCATTGCTTGTCATGGGTCTATTTAGGTTGTCTGTATCTTCTTCATTTAACCTTGGTAGGTTATATGAATCAAGGAATTTATCTATTTCTTCTAGGTTTTCCAGATTATTAGTACATAGTTTTTCTTTTTTTAAGATTTATTTATTCATTTGAGAGGTGGTTATAGACAGAGAGGAGAGACAGAAAGTTCTTGGATCTGCTGATTCACTCTCCAAATGGCCACAATGCTGGATATGGGGAATCTGAAGCCAAGAGCTTCTGCTGGGTCTCCCATGTGGGAAGAGGGGCCCAAAGATTTGGGCCATTTTCCATTGCTTTCCCAGGCCATTGCAGAGAGCTGGATTGGAAGTGGAGCAGCAGCGACTTGAATCTGTGCCCATACGGGATGCCTGCACTGCAGGCGGAGGCTTAGCTTACCATTCCACAGCACTGGCCCCTATAGTTTTTCATAGTAGTTTCTTATGATCCTTTGTATTTCAGAGGTGTCATCATAAATGTCTCCTTTTTATCTCTAATTTTATTGAATTTTTTTCTCTTTTTTCTTTGTTATTCTGGGTAGAGGTTGATCTATTTTGTTCATTTTCTAAAATGCCAACTTTCTGTTATGCTGATCTTTTGTATTATTAAGTTCAATGTCATTTATTTCTGGTCAGATCCATATTTTTCTTTCCTGTTGATTTGGGGTTTGATTTATTTTTGTTTTTCTAAGTCTTCAAGATGCATTATTAGATCTTTAATTTGAGACATTTCTGTTATTGAATATAAGCATTTAATGCTATAAACTTCCTTATTAATACTGCTATTACTGTATGCTACAAATTTTGATATGTTGTCTTTTCATTTTCATTTATTTCAAGAAAGTTTTTTATTTCCTTTTTAATTTCCTCAATGGCCCATTTATCATTCAGTAGCATGTTGTTGAATTTCCAATTTTTTTGAAGATTGATTGATTTACTTGAGAGGCTGAGTTACAGAGAGAGGGGGAGACTGAAAGAGAGATCTTCCATCAGATGGTTCTCTCCTCAAATGGCTACAGTGGCTGGAGCTGGGCCAATCCAAAGCCAGGAGCTTCCTCTGAGTCTCTCACATGAGTACAGGGCCCCAAGCACTTGGGCCATCTTGCACTGCTTTCCCAGGCCACCAGCAGGGAGCTGGATCAAAAGTCAAGCAGCTGGCACTCGAACCAGTTATCCATATGGGATGGTGGCACCACAGGCAGAGACCTAACTTATTACACCACAGCATCTGCCCCTAATTTCTAAATATTTATGAGTACTCTATTGTTGATTTTTATAAATTTTTTTAGTTTTATTCCTTTATGATCTGAGAAGATACATGTTATGATTTCAATATTTTTGTGTTCAACTCCAATGTATTTTTATTGACTTTTCTCTGAATGATCTATTGATGACAGTGAGGTGTTGAAGTCATCCACTATTGTTGGAGTATATGTCTCCCTTTAGATCTAATAGTATTATATATACATATATATATGCCATATATAAACACCATACATATATACACCATATATATTGGGTGCATATTTATTTATGATATGTCTTCTTGCTGAATTGAACCTTTTATCAAAATGTAATGTCCCTCTTTATCTCTCTTTACTGTTTCGGCTTAAAGTCTTTTATTTAATACTAAGATAGCTATGCCTGCTTGCTTTTGGTTTCCGTTTGCCTGGTACATCTTTTTCTAACCCTTCACTTTCAGTCTGAGTGGATCTTTGTTTGTGAAGTGATTTTCTTGTAGGCAGCATGTAGTGAGGTCCTGGTTTTTATCCATTCAGGCAACCTAAATCTTTTGCTTGGTGAATGTAATGCATTTATATTGAAGGTTAGTATTGATAGATAAGAACTGAGACCTATTATTTTGCTGATTGGATAATGATTCTGCCTGCTCTCTTAGTGAATTTGGTGTCCTCTGTTTTCATAATGATTATTTCTAATGCAGAATGCTTTTTAGTATTTCTTGTAAGTCTGGTATTGGTGGTGGTAAATTTGGCTTTTGTTTATCTGGAAAATACTTTATTTCTCCTTCACTTTTTAAAGGATAATTTTGGGACTGACAATGTGGCATAGTAGGCTAAGCCTCCGCCTGCAGCACCAGCATCCTATATGGACACAGGTCTGTGTCCTGGCTGTTCCTCTTCCAGTCCAGCTCTCTGCTTACGGCCTGGGAAAGCAGCAGAAAATGGCCCAAATGCTTGGGCCCCTACATCCACATGGGAGACCTGGAAGAAGCTCCTGGCTCCTGGCTTTGGATTGGCTCAGCTCTGGCCATTGCAGCCATTTGGGCAGTGAATCAATGGATGGAAGTCCTTTCTCTCTGTCTCTCCTTCTCTCTACCTCTCAAATAAATCTTTTAAAAAGGGATATCTTCACTGGATATAATGTTCTTTTTTGGAAGTTTTTTTAAAGCCTTGAATATATCATCTCACTCTCTTCTGAAGGCAATGTTCTCAAAGTTGCTATTGGGAGTCACTTTTTCTTTATTTTGTAAAATTTTCATTCATGACGATAAAAGTATTCTATGCTGTTTTTAAGCAAATTGTCATTTATGTTTTGTAATATGCAGAACTACTTTTTAAAGAATATTTATTTGAAAGGCAGACTGACAGAAGGAGAATGGGGAGAAAGATTGATCTTCTCTCCTATTATCTACTCTCCAAATGGCTATGGCTGGGCTAGGCTGAAGCCTGGAGCCTGAAGCTCCATCTAGGTCTCCTATATAGGTTTCTGGGGCTCAGGTACTTGAGCCATCCTCCCTTGCTTTCCTGGGTGCATTAGCAGGGAGCTGGAGTAGCTGGTACTTAAACTGATATTTTGATAAGAGATGCTGATGTCATAAGTGGCTGGTTAATCTGCTATACCACAACACTGACCTCACAGAGATACTTACATGGATAATATCACATCCCCTATAGCTACACATTTTTGTCCACTTAGGAAACCATGGAAAACAGAGAGCTGCCTTCAGCTCCCCTTCCTCGTTAAACCGTCTTTCCCCCAAATGTTTCATGTCAGTTGTTTTCCAGTGCAAAAATGAAATGACTAAAGGTACAAAGTAGCAGAACTGAGCCATGTTATTTTTCTCCTCCCAATGGTGGGATCTTTAATCAGCTTGAGTTGCTTGATTCCTCTTCCTCACTAGGTGGCAGAATATTGTTGTGTAGTCTCTCTGCATTCCAGTGTTCCCCCAAATAATCACTTCCTGTTCAAACGTATGTATTCAGACCCATAGTAACTATCTGAATAGTGGTCTAAGCACTTGCACTTCTGCCACCACTTCTTAGGCTGTGATCAATGGTAAGTCGTTTTCAGTGTGGACCTACTTTGATGTTTTATCAATCAGCCACTGAAGGAACTGTTTGACCTTGTTGAATGCTCTGCAAAGGATGTTGTCCTCCACATCAGAAGAGGAATAGCCTTGTCTTCTTAATTCCCTATTCCCAATTTAATTTCTTGGCACATATCTCTAAAAGAGCTCCTTAAAAAAAAAAAAAAACGAGATTGGAATTTGATGAAATTTGGCTGGAAAAGCTAAAATCTCACCAAGAGTACAGAGGTTTCCTGACAACAGAGGACGGCAGTGAATGTTGCATTGGTAAGTTACAGTGGACTGAGAGACCATGGACTGGCTGTCCTGTTTTTCCCATAGAAAGTAGACACAAGGTTACAGTAAGGAAATAGCATCTAAGGATACAGTGGGGTCACCTAGCCTTAGAGAACAGGGAGCCAGGCACAAAGTGGGAACACAAGAGTCAAAGATAGAAAATGGATGTCTTTAAGGTAGTGCTAGCTCCTTGTACAGAGTTGTATGACAGGCTGCATTCTTTGCTTCTAAGAGCTGGGTTGGGGGCCCTGAGGGTGCAGAGCCTGGCAGAATTGTCAGCTTTAGTCTGACAGTCTGAGGGCACAGGGCAAGTACCATATTTAGTGTATTTTGTTCTTACACTACATCTTGCTTGTGGTTAGTCACATTTCCAGTACTCAGAGGCCGCAAGTAGATAGTGCTCTGGTGTTGGACAGCGAATCTCTAACATAGTGCTAGAGGAGACAGTTATGCAAAGAAGTCTGAGATGGTTAAGGAAAGAGAATCTGAGGAGGAGCTTGGAGGCTACACAGAGGGCCCTGACAGGCAGTTGTACAGTTGTAACTGATAGCTTCAAGCCTGCTTTTTCTCTCCAGAGCTTGGCCTTTTTTAATGAATTACACTAATATTCTTTAAAAGGTGGGAGTAGGATATCCAGGTGGAAGGGCTCCTGGAGGATACATACTTCATTGCAACGATTACAGTCAGTTTTCTATTCCTGAGCCAACTGTGATCAACTGGTGGAAGCAGCCCAGACCACTGTGTTTGGTAAAATTCTCAGATTACATCTTGGCACCACTGTAGGGAGCTTTATGATTGTTTCTGAGAGATTTGACAGCTATTTGCTATCACTCCTGATACAGGAGGAAGGTATTGGCCTCCTGGAGACCTAGCGGATCTTTTGTGAAGGATTGAACATCGTTGAGCTCAGTTTCTTCATCTGTGAAACTGGAGTAGCTGTCCATGCTTTTCAGGAGTGCTGTGAGCTAAAAAGGATACAATGCATGGCAGGGTCAGGCTAGCCACAGCCATAATTTTCAGTCTGGAATGGTTTTCCTCTCACTGTGTGATTTATTATCTGATCAGTATTGATTGAGGGACTAGTATTGTACTACATAGTCTGAGGAATGTCGTATACAGACATGGAACTTATCCACAAGGAACCAGATTGGGAAAAGAAAAAAAAAAAAAAAACAACTGCTGTTAAAGTATAATCAGTGTGGGGCCAACACTGTGGGCATAGCGGGTAAAGCTGCCACCTGTGCTGATTTGAGTCCCAGCTGCTCCCCTTCTGATCCAGCTCTCTGCTATGGCCTGGGAAAGCAGTAGAAGATGGCCCAAGTCCTTGGGCCCTTCCTTGCCCCATGTGGAAGGCCAGGAAGAAGCCCATTGCTCCTGGCTTCAGATCAGCGCAGATCTGGCCGTTGTGGTCATCTTGGAGAGTGGACCAGCAGATGGAAGACTTTGTGTGCGCACTCTCTCTCTCTCTCTTTGTCTGCCTTTTTGCAACTCTGCCTTTCAAATAAATAAACCTTAAAAAAAGTGTAATCAATGTAATAGATACTTGAGTGCCTCATTGGGATTGGGAATATGTTTTTTTTTAATACTGAGTTATTTATTTAAAAGTCAGTTATAGAGAGAAAGGGAAAGACAGAGATCTTCCATGCTTTGGTTCACTTCCCATGTGGTTGCAATGGCCAGAGCTGGGCCAGTCCAAAGCCAGGAGCTGAGAGTTTCATCTGGATCCCCCAAGTACTTGGGCCATCATCTACTGCTTTTCCCAGGCCTTTAATAGGGAGCTGGATTGGAAGTGGAACAGCTGGGAGTTTGAATGGGCACCTCGTTGGAGGTCATGGCTTAACCTGCTATGCCACAAAAATGCCTGCCTCTGGAATATGTGTGTTCACTGTTAATACACAAAGAGAAAGTTGGGGAAGGCTTTATGAAAGATTTACATCTTGAAGTAAATAGATAATGTAATTATCCATCTTACAGGATGTAGTTTTGAATTCTCGAGTTTAATTCCCAAAGTGATACTTTAAGCCCGTCAGTTCAAGCTCTACCAACAGATTGCCACATTTTTGAGTTGTGGCCTATATTAATGAATTGGAATTAATCCTATATCATACAGTAAACTCTGGATGTGTGTTGCATGGATTATATTGTTTTGTGTTTATTTTGTCCTGAAATTATAGATGCTTTGCAAAGCCTGAGTAATGTTTCCAATACAAATTGTCGCCTCTGATAATCTTCTCTTGTTGAGATTTCTTAGAAGTCAAAAGACAGTCTTAGAGAAGCCGTTTAAGCCATTTCACATTTCACCTGCTTCAATTCCATTGCCTTTAATTCTGAATAATTTTATTTCCTGCAGCCAAAATGAATCTTTGAACTTTGTAGTCTTTAATCAGAGGATTCATTATTCCAGAAACATGCCTAGGTTGATGATGAAAAGAAGTCAGGCTGCATGCTTTTCATTTTTCCTCTAAGAACCCAGCAGCAGGAAGGAAAGAATCTGTCAAAGGTTTGCTTCTTTCAACAAATAAGGAAGCCAGCCAGTTCGAGTCCTGAAGCTGTCAGAGGAATTCTAGGTTAAATGGCTTCGTGCATTAAACACGTTTTAAGGACAGGGGGATTCCAGGGGAGCTTTGGAAACCTGCTGTTCTAATGACTCCTTTCTCTAGAACAGTTGCTTTCCACTGAAAACTTTTGTGTCCGTTTTACCTGTGACCCCAACAGACACAAACATAACCAAAAGGAGACTATCATCACATGTATTCACTTGTTATTTTTTCTGTTTTCTTCCCTCTGCTAATTTCTTTTTCTTCTTCTTTTTTTTTTTTTTTTTTTTTAGGACGTGATTTCACAATCCACTAAAGGGTTGTCACTTGTAACCTGAAAATGCTAAACTTGTAAAAACCTATTAGGAACTTTTCAGGTGTAAGGTTGTTAAAAGGAAAGAGTTTTTAAAATTCTTTCATTGATTTTGAAAGGTTGAAAAATAGAGGAATATCCCTTTTGATGGTTTATTCCCCAAATGTCCACCATGGCCAGAGGTTGGCCAGGTTGAAGCCCAGAGCCAGGAACTGAATCCAGGTCCCTTCTCTCAGATGGTTTGGACCCAACTGCTTGTGTTTTCAGCTGCTGCCTGCAAGAGTCCACATTCTCAGCAGCAATCTGGAATGGGAAGCAAAACTAGGACTTGCACCCAGGCACTCTGATGTGGACAGCCCAAGTTAGAAGAATATTGAGCCCTTGGGCTAGACAGGAGAAACATAGGTCAAAGGCTGAAATTCACTACTAGTTGAGGGGGAAAGGAGCATCAAAGCTTCCTACCACAGGGTATGAATTTGCACAGGGCATTCAGAGGGAGAGCCAAGACAGGGATGTTGTTTGGTAAAAGTCTCAAACCTTTAGCAGTGTTATTTAGTTGTCAAGATGTCAAAAAAGTTCCCAAAGAAGACACCTGTTTCAGAACATATCAAGCAACATATTATTATGCTTAGTTAAATATGGTAACTTTTAAATTCTCTGATTTTTTTTTTAATCTTTTATTTAATGAATATAAATTTCCAAAGTACAACTCATGGGTTACAATGGCTTTCCCCCCCCTACCGTCCCTCCCACCCACAACCCTCCCCTTTCCCACTCCCTCTCCCCTTCCATTCACATCAAGATTCATTTTCGATTATCTTAATATACAGAAGATCAGCTTAGTATACCTTAAGTAAGGATTTCAACAGCTTGTTCCCACACAGAAACATAAAGTGAAAAATAATAGATGATTTTTTTTTAAATCATGATGAAATCAGATCAGACCTATTGTCATGTTTAATCCCAGTGAGAGTCAAGTTGGGAATTGATAATTTCTTTTTTTTTTTTTTTTTTTTTTACAGAAGATCAGTTTAGTGTACATTAAGTAAAGATTTCAATCGTTTGCACCCCCATAGAAACACAAAGTGAAATATACTGTTTGAGTACTCGTTATAGCATTAAGCCTCAGTGTACAGCACATTAAGGACAGAGATCCTACATGAGGAGTAAGTGCACAGTGACTCCTGTTGTTGACTTTACAAATTGACACTCCTGTTTATGGCATCAATAATCTCCCTATGCACCAGTCATGAGTTTCCAAGGCTATGGAAGCCCCTTGAGTTCTCCGACTCTTATCTTGTTTAGACAAGGTCATAGTCAAAGTGGAGGTTCTCTCCTCCCTTCAGAGAAAGGCACCTCCCTCTTTGAAGACCTGTTCTTTCCACTGGGATCTCACTCACAGAGATCTTTTTGCCAGAGTGCCTTGGCTTTCCATGCCTGAAATACTCTCATGGGCTTTTCAGCCAGATCCGAGTGCCTTTAGGGCTGATTCTGAGGCCAGAGTGCGATTTAGGACATCCGCCATTCTATGAGTCTGCTGAGTATCTCACTTCCCATGTTGGATCACTCTCCCCTTTATTTATTCTATCAGTTAGTGTTAGCAGATACTAGACTTGTTTATGTGCTCCCTTTGACTCTTAGTCCTTTCATTATGATCAATTGTGAACTGAAATTGATCACTTGGAATAGTGAGATGGCATTGGCACATGCCACCTTGATGGGGTTGAATTGGAATCCCCTGGTATGTTTCCAACTCTACCAATTGGGGCAAGTCAGCCCGAGCATGCCCCAAATTATACATCTCTTCCCTCTCTTATTCCCACTTTTATGTTTAACAGGGATCACATTTCAGTTAATTTTCAACACTTAAGAATAACTGTGTGATAATTACAGAATTAAACCAGTCATATTAAGTAGAACAGACAAAAAAAAATACTATGAGGGATAATATATTAAGTTGTCCATTAGCAGTCAGGGCTATGCTGATCAAGTCACCATTTCCCATAGTGTCCATTTCACTTCAGGAGGTTTCCTTTTTGGTGTTCAGTCAGTTGTCACCGATCAGGGAGAACATATGGTATTTGTCCCTTTGGGACTGGCTTAATTCACTCAGCATGATGTGTTCCAGATTCCTCCATTTTGTTGCAAATGACTGGATTTCGTTGTTTCTTACTGCGGTATAGTATTCTAAAGAATACATATCCCATAATTTCTTTATCCAGTCTACCGTTGATGGGCATTTAGGTTGGTTCCAGGTCTTGGC